>NC_087188.1:8371234-8421234 GCF_035594125.1 Scylla paramamosain
GTTATGCTTTGTTTCCTCTTTGCTGCGTTGCTCCAGTTTCATTTTTAAGTATATATTTTTCCCTTTTTTTTTCTTTTTCTTTCGTATTCTTGTGTTTCGTATTTGTTTTTTTTTGTTTTTGTTTTTTTCTGTTGTGATTATTTTTAATAAGAATTTTGTCTTTTTTTCCTTATTCTCTTCTTTGCGTTCGTTATTTATACTTTTTATTTGTTTTGTGCTTTATTTGTTTTTATTTGTTTTTTGTACACGAATTTATTTTATTTTGATTTAAGTAAGAAACTTGTCTTTTTTTTTTCTCTTATTTTTCCATATTTTTATTATTAGTGTTATTTTTCGCGCATCATTTTTTTTCCTTGCTTCCTTTTGATGTTATCTGAGACTGGTCTTGAGTCATACAATAGCTAAGTGACATTTAAGCAAGATTTAAATAAGTAATGTATGCTTTTTTTTTTCTTATTTTCTTATTTGCTTTTATTTTTCTGTTGTGTTTTTAGTGCATACGTCTTTTTTTTTTTCTCTCTCTCTCTCTCTCTCGTTTTCTTTTGGTGTTATTTTAGGATTGGTCTGGCGGCTGAGTGATATTTGTGTTGTAATGTTTGGCTTGTTTTCATTGTATTTTGATCGAGGGTTTGTGTTCATAGCCTCAAGGTTCGCTCAGGAAAAGTAGACTGGCGTTATTCATTTGTTTTCGTTATTGTTGTTGTTTGTTTAGCTTCCCGAGATGGGTGAGGGAAGGTTTAAGTCCTCTTCTTACTCCCAGTCATCTTAAGTCTTTCCCTCTTACTCTATTTCCTTCTTTCGTCTCTGTTATTCTCTTATTTATCCTCTGTTACTCCTCCTCCAGTTTACTTTCGATTTACTTGCCTAGAAAGCCGCGCAAGGACGCTAAAGTGTAAAAAAATCACTCTTTTCATCTTTGTTACAGGTTTTTGCTATTCTCAGTCCCTTTCTTCCCTTTTTTACTCCCTTCGTTCCTTGTTCATCCGTTTTACTTCCTCAGATTACCTTTATTATTCTTCCGTGTCCTCTTCGTTACTCCCTGCACATTCTCTCCCTCTCTCATTTCATTCATTCTATTACCCTTTCATTCCCTCAGACTTCTTTCATTACTTCAAATCTCCCTTTTACTCATCACACATTCTCCTCACACTTTCTCACCTCCCTTCCTTCATTACTCCAAGTTTTTTTTTCTGTTACTTTCTCCATATCCCTCTCTCCTTTTCACTCCCTTCGTCCTGTATACTCCACCTCACTCTCTTGAACTTCCGTTCTGTTACTCTCTCCACATTCCTCTCTCCTCTCACTTCCTTCGTCCTTTGTTACACCACTCTCATTCCCTCAAACTTCCAAGTCCTGTCTGTTACTCACTCTCTCACTTCCTTTCGTCCCCTTTTACTTCTCTCACTCTCTCAGACTTCTGTAACACTCTTGAAGGACCCATGTTACTTTTTGCCCCGTCCCTGTGTCCCTGTGTCTCCGTGTCCCTCTGCCGTCACCCAGCCGGTGTCACCCTCGCAGCGCCTCTCCCTCTGTCGGGGTAGGAGACGCTGCCGACGAAATAGCTTGCCACCTTTTAAGATGAAACCCATTAGTGCTGAGCCCAAAACAGCCCTGCCCCATTTATCTCCGCGCCCATTAGGTTGCCGGGACCCCGCGCGTCACCTGTACCTCTAATAGTTATTGATCACCTGAGCCTGCCTGTCTGCCGGGAGTGGGTGGGAGTGGGTGGTGCCTGGCAGTCCAATGAACTAAGTGAATATGGTTAGTTAGGAGATGAAGGCAGATAGATGTAGATGAGGAGAGGAAGCGGATGGAAGGATATGGCTGATGCTTCTGTGGGCGGAAGAAGGATAGGATGATGTTTGATGTTGTTTGAATACTGAAATAAAATGAGTGTTTGTAACTTTATAACTAGAATGGAATAGCGTTTTTTTTTTTTTTTTTTTTTTTGTGGACTTGTACGCTGCAGAAATCTCCACCATGAAATTACTTAGAGATTAACTATTTGTTTTCACTATCCTACCTGGTTTTGCGCTGAAGTAACGTGAAGTTTTATACTATTTAAAGACTCCTCAGCTCAGAAGTAATTTTAAACAACACTTATCTAATCCCTGTCGTCCTACCTGTTATTCTTTTATCCAACGCCAATCCTAAAATTATCCTCTACGTCTCCAACCCACCTGGTCATTTTCTAAATTAATACCGGTCCCGTCACAGAATCATGTTTGTAGGTGACGCCAAGCATCCTTCAAGGTCACCGGTAGGACCCAGGGGCAGCCAGGTAAGGACAGTACCATGTAGGCAGGTGTTAGGAGGCAATGTACGAGGCGGAGGAGGCGGAGGCGGAGGAGGGGCAGTGAAAAATGGGTCCGTCAAGTGGTCTTCGAGTTAGGAATCCATTCGTTTGAAAATCCACCGTGAAAACTTGTGCCTCCCTCACCCCCGGGCCGCTCATCTCACCTGGGGGAGTGCAGGTGTACTCAAGCGAAGGTGTACTGGGGCTCGTTCATCACAGGTTAATAAGATGTTGGTGCTGCTCTGGTACGCCTCGGATTGTGTGTGTGTGTATGTGTGTGTGTGTGTGTGTGTGTGTGTGTGTGTGTGTGTGTGTGTGTGTGTAATAATAAGATGATGGTACTGCTGTTACATCTTGTACTGAGAGTGCTATGTGTGTGTGTGTGTGTGTGTGTGTGTGTGTGTGTGTGTGTGTGTGTGTGTGTGTGTGTGTGTGTGTGTGTGTGTGTGTGTACCAAGGAACAAACCATTTTTTCCGTACTTCTTTCTCCCTGCCGCAAATAATTCGTACTGAAAAAGAAAACTTACCTTCCTCTCCCTTACATAATGCTGCCTTTTGAACTTGTGGCTTGCGCTTCCTTGTAATCCACCTCCCCGCCTTGCACCCCCATCAATCCAGTTCAGATCCTTTTCTTCCTGCTAACTAATTATTGTGCCTGATAATTAGCCACCATGTTATGAGGAACCATGAAAACTCACGTGCAATGCATAGAACAAACAGGAAAAGGATAAGTTGTTTGATCCCACAACAAAGGAGTCTGATGCTACCCCGGTGTCATCTGCAGGGGCTGGAATCCTTTAAGTGGGTGCTGGGACGCTTGGCATTTGTTATGATCCCGGTAATTGTGGGTTGTGAGGTTTTCCCTTCCTCTCCGGGATCTCCATCTTCCTTCTTTACCCTATAGTCCTTGTCTGTCTGTCTTTATTACTCTGCGGTTCGCTTACAAGGGGGCGGGCGTACGTGGGCGGCGTTTGGGAGGCAGGGGTGTAATGAGGGCGTGTTGCGGGGTGGCGGGCGTGCTGTGGGAGGGAGTGGAAAGGCGTTGATGGCATGTACAGTGACGCCTTGAGGAAGAATTGTGTGTGTGTGTGTGTGTGTGTGTGTGTGTGTGTGTGTGTGTGTGTGTGTGTTTGTGTGTGAGTGTGTGGATTCCTGTGAAAGCTAATTGCTGTCATTTCAGGTGAGTCTAAGGAGATTAAGACGACGTAATCAGGTCAATTAAGACACCCTCTTACCTGTCTCATTCTCACCTGCCCTCTTCCCTTCAATGATACAGACGGACTGATACTGAGATTCATTCATGCACGTCAAGATTTCATTCATACAAACTTTATCAATTTTCTTTCCCAATCCTCTTATAATTTTCTTCTTTCTTCTATGTATCTTTCGTTTTATTTTATCACTTTTCTTTCATTGTTCTTATCCCTTTAGCCTGCCTCTGCCTATCTGCCTGTTTCTCTCTTTTCATCCTCTCTTCTTCCCTTTTTCCCTCGTTTCCTTTCATTCTTCAAACAAAAAAACTTACAAAGAGCTGCATTTCTCTCTCCTCTTCTTTCTCCTCACCAACGACCTTTATCATCAGCTCCATTCTCTTTCCTCTCCTTTCGTCCTCCACATCTCTACCATCATTCTCCGTTTCTCTACTGCTATCATTTTTTTTTCCTCTGCATATTTCTTTTCTTTTCCATCATCTTCATCATCTCCATTTCCTTCCATCTGCATTTTCTTCTCTCTCTTCGTGTTTAGTCATCATTTCCTAGTCTTTCCTTTCATTCTCTTTCTATTATCATCTTCATATCCACTTTCATATCCTTCATTTTCTTCCTCCCCTTCTTCCTAATTTCCTTTCTCTCCGTTCATGCTTTCCTTCCTTACTTACCTGTTTTTTTTTTTTTTCATGTCTTCCTTTCTCCGTTTTCTCTTCCCTCCCTTCTTTCCCTCATTCCTGCTCTCCTTTCCGGTTTTCCTTCCTTCATTCCTTTCTTTATACCTCCTTTTCTTACTTCCTATCTTCCTACTTTCCTTCCTTTCTTCCTTTCTCTAGTCTATCCTTTATTCTTTATTTTCTTCTTTCACTCATTCTTCCCTTCATTTAATCTTTTCTTTCTATGTTAATTACTTCATTCTTACATCTCTTGCTTCCTTTCTTCCTTTCTCCAGTCTATTCTTCCTTCTTTCTTTCCTTCCATCCTCCCTTTCTCATTTTCCTCTTTCTCTCCTTCATCCCTTCATTCCTCCTTTCTTTCTTCGTTAATCATTCCATTCCTATATATCTTGCTTCCCTTCACTCATTCCCCTCACTCCTCTACTCATCTCGTCTCATCTCAGCATCAACATCACGAGGCATTTAAGATCCAGGCGAGACGATGAACTCAACTAAACTGTTCACCAAACTTACTTACTTGCCTGAGCCCTGCGCCTCCGCCTCAGCCTCGCCCCCTTTGTTCCGTCCGTTCATGGGTTCATGCATCCTAATTGAGGCCTCTCTTCATTAAGACCAAGTGGTGCGTGTTCTTCTTTTGCGGAGGCGTCTTCACATCTCCCTTGGATCCTGAGAGACCTTCAGGCGAGCCCTTTCCTCCCAAATGATCAAAGTCATTCCAAGACGTCGTGGAGAAACCCAGTCTTGGAGCAGTCCTGAGAGAGAGAGAGAGAGAGAGAGAGAGAGAGAGAGAGAGAGATGAGAGAGAGAAGAGAGAGAGAGAGAGAGAAAGAGAGGAGAGAGAGAGGGGGGGAGAGAGAGGGAGGGAGAGGAGAGAGGGAGGGGAGGGAAAAAGGGGTAGTTGTGGGGTTTGGTAGAGGGTGAGGAGGAACAGGAAGGGGGAAAGCAGGGGGTAAGAAGAAGATAGAGAGAGGGGATGGGGAGGAGAGAGAGAGAGAGAGAGAGAGAGAGAGAGGAGAGAGAGAGAGAGAGAGAGAGAGAGAGAGAGAGGACAAACACACATTCACTCGCCCACCCATCCACCCACCAAAACACACACACACACACACACACACACACACACACACACACACACACACACACATACACACACACACACACAGATGAGAGCAGGAAAATGAAAACGGAAAAAGGAAGTATATTTAAGTTTTTCGTTTTAAAAATGAAATAGAAATGAAAACAATACAACTTTATCTTCAGATTGATATGGGCGAGAATAGACAGAAAGACTGTTAGACAATTAAGTGATAGATGCAGCTAAAAAGAAATAAGTAGGTAGATCAATAGACAGATAGATAGATAGGTAGGTAGATAGATAGATAAGAGAAGATAGAAATAGAGAAACATAGAAATATCCAGTAACAATAACGATAATAATGACAAAGTGATGTTTATGATAATAATAATAATAATAATAATAATAATAATAATAATAATAATAATAATAATAATAATAAGAGTAACAATACCGAAAAGAGAAAAGAGAGAGAGAGAGAGAGAGAGAGAGAGAGAGAGAGAGAGAGAGAGAGAGAGAGAGAGAGAGAGAGAGAGAGAGAAGTACGGGAAATATAATATGCATACGTGAGTGAATCAAGAGATAAACACAGGTGGTAAAAGGGAATGAAGAAGGAAAGAGAGAGAGATGAGGGAAAAATAACAATACAAAATGCGAGGATTATTTTCGTAAGCCTTGAAAAGTGAAGCACATACAAAGTAGCGGAAATTATGTAAAAGGTGGATGAAAGGTAACGAATATGTGGACAGGAAGCAGAGAGAGAGAGAGAGAGAGAGAGAGAGAGAGAGAGAGAGAGAGAGAGAGAGGGGCAAGCAGACACACCGAGAGCTAGACAGATAGACAGAAAGATACATAGACAGATTTAAATGGAACAAACATTTAAGTAGCAGAAAAATGTTAGACAAGTATGGACAGAGCTTATATAAGAATTAAAAAAAAAATATCCCTTAACCAAACAGACAAACAGACAGAAAGATAGACAGATACAAAACTAATAGACAGAAGAAGAGAAGCACAAGGAAGAACACCAGACAACATTCACTTATTTGTTCATTCATTCACTCAGACAGACAGGTGAGACTGACAGGTAGATGAGAGGGCGACTCAGATAAGTAAACAGACTGAAGACTGACAGAAAGGAGGACGTACAGACAGACAGACAAACAGATGCAAACTCTCCCGTCAACACAGCGCAGCTCGGAAAATCTGCCTCGGGTTACGTCTAAGTCAGAAAGAGAGAGAGAGAGAGAGAGAGAGAGAGAGAGAGAGAGAGAGAGAGAGAGAGAGAGAGAGAGAGAGAGAGAGAGAGAGAGAATATCAAACATCCTTCTTTTGGAATGTAACTTAGTTTCATTTTCTGTATCGAATCGTAAAGAAATTATATTATCCTCTTATTTTCTTTCTTTTCCTCCTCCTCTTCTTCTTCCTTCATCCCCTCTCCCACGTCCTCCTCTTCCTCTTCCTCTTCCTCTTCATCCTTCTCCTATTCTTCATCATCGTCTTCTTCATAATTCTCCTCCTCTTTCTTTACCTCGTTGTCCACTTATTCTTTGTACAAACTTCTTTCATCTGTCCCTCCTCCTCCTCCTCCTCCTCCTCATCCTCATCCTCATCCTCCTCTTCCTCCTTCCTCTTCCTCTTTCCTCACACAAGGTCATCCTCTCATTGTCTCATTATGCAGGAGGATCTAAATTTCTTCCTTATACTTTAATTCAACACGCACTGCAAACACAATGATATAAGATTCTCTCCTTCCTCTTTCCTTTCTCTCTTCCTTCCTTTATTTTTCTCCTTCCTTCTTGCTTTTCTTTTCTCTCTCTCTCCTTTACTTCCCTCCTGTGTGTTTCCCTTCATATTCCTCTTTCCTTCTTGCTTTTCTACGCCTCTTTCCTTCTTTCTTTTTTCTGTTTTTCCCTGCTCTTCTCTTCTCTTCTCCCTCTTTTCTTTGTCCTTCTTTCTATTTAATCCTGTCTTTATTCGCCTTTCCCTTCCTCCGACCCTCCTTCCTGTCCTTTTCTCCACTACCCTTTCCTTCCCCCTTCCCTAATTCCTCACCCATTCTCTTTCCACCCTCCTGTTTATCGTCCTTCTCCCAATTCTCCTTTTATCACTCCTCTTCCCACCCTTCTTTCCCTCTTTTTATATCATCCCATCCCTTTCTCCTTCCCTTGTACACTGTCTGCTCTCTCTCTCTCTCTCTCTCTCTCTCTCTCTCTCTCTCTCTCTCTCTCTCTCTCTCTCTCTCTCTCTCTCTCTCTCTCTTTCTCTCTCTCTCTCCGTCTGTCAGAGTTTAGTTGGCCAAACAAATATTTTGCTGAATACGAAAAGAACCCATTCAGGACAACTTTCTCGAGGGTGACCTGACAAGTTGAAGGCAAATATGAGGTTGAGCTCACCTGATGAAGCCCCGGTGCTAGAGAGAGAGAGAGAGAGAGAGAGAGGAGAGAGAGAGAGAGAGAGAGAGAGAGGGAGAGAGGGAGAGAGTGACAGAAAATTTGCATCTTTGGCTGTCTGTTTGTGTGCATGTCTCGCTAGTTGGCTGACTGACTGACTGACTCTCTCTCTCTCTCTCTCTCTCTCTCTCTCTCTCTCTCTCTCTCTCTCTCTCTCTCTCTCTCTCTCTCTCTCTCTGCAAAACATGTGGGAACACCGAAACGAAATTTTAAGCCCAAAATCGATTCCTTCCTTCCTGTTAAAAGTAAAAAGAGACAAAGACAACGATCGAGACCCAAGGATAGAGTTACAAAAAAAGATAAAAGGGGATTAAACCCGACACATTGCGCGAGTAACGAGGACGCGTCACGCCCGATCACATGCTCTCTCTCACACAATTAGATCCCCTCCATTGTGTGCCCCCACCAGCGGCAAGGATGGGGCCTGATCCTGTTAGGTGGGGTGGCATCCGCACCGCCGCCGCTTGTGGCATCCGGAATCAATGAATCGACTGCAATCAGCTTCGGAGCCTCGAGTTTTGAGTGCCCCTGTTTGTGTGTGTGTGAGAGAGAGAGAGAGAGAGAGAGAGAGAGAGAGAGAGAGAGAATGTTAATGTATTCCACGAGTCCTCTCCACATCACAACACTGGAGCTAGTTAACAAAATAACCCTTTTCCCGCTTAAGCACGGTGTAGTGGCGCTATATGACCCTGCTGTAGCGTCACTAAACCATCCTAGCAATGAATCAGTCAGTCTATTATTCGTGACGTGCGTGAGTTCAGACACCCGTCCTCCCGCTGTGCCTCTCCCTCTCCCTCTCTCACCGCAACCCAGCATCGAGGGCAGGGGAAAACCTTCTAGCGCTCATTAAAAGATACATGTTTAACGTCTGCAATTGGAACTAATCTTGAAAGCAGTCAGGGGTCGGTCAGCTCGATGAAGAACCCTGAGGCGCCGCTCCCCGAACCCTCCATGAACCCTCCCTGGCTCCCCGGTTCACTCTAAGCCTATTATTTGGCAATCACTGGCTTCATTTAAATTGGAGTCGTGTCCCGTTCGATCCCCGGCTGTTTTAAGAAGCCACTCTGCCTCCCTTCCATAAAGTTATAATTTGTGAATGTATTGTAAGGCTTTTGATTCGTGGTTTAGCTTTGTCTTGTCCCCTTGGTGTTCAAATTGGCTATATTCTCCCCTTTCTCGCCCCTCTGTCGCCTCTCCTTAAGGCTCAAAATCCCCAGCAAGATCTAGGTTTTTTTTTTTTTTTAGGTTTAGACTAATGGTGAAGGTAAAACTTGTATTCTTTTCTTCTCTCTCTCTCTCTCTCTCTCTCTCTCTCTCTCTCTCTCTCTCTCTCTCTCTCTCTCTCTCTCTCTCTCTCTCTCTCTCTCTCTCTCTCTCTCTCTCTCTCTCTTCCCAGTTTGTTATGTTCAGTGGTGTTAGTCTCCCTCTTCAGTCTTTTATCATAGTTATTTTTTTTTATCGTCCTACGTCTCTTGGTCTTATTCTTTTTGTTCATGTTTTTGTTGTTCTCGTTCTTGTTTTTGTTTTTGTTATTGATCTCGTTCTTGTTCTTGTTCTTTGCCTTCCTTTTCTTTTTCTCATACTTCCTGTTCTTCTTGTTCGCCTTGTTCGTCTTCTTCTTCTTTAATTTTTCTTCTTATCCTTTTAAATTTGAACTATATCTTATTTTTCTTACTTTTTTACCTATCATTTTAACTTTATTAGTGTCTCTATGCAATTTTATAATTTGGCGCCATATGACCTTAGTGTGGCAGCGCCATGCAAGGTATTCTTAAACTGCTTTATTTTCTCTTTTTCTTTCTCGTGTTACATCTCTAGCATGTCTTACACCATCACGAATTTTTCTGCTTAATAATTATAACAGTGATAATATTAAATCGTAGTGGTGGTGGTAGTAGTAGAAGTAGTAGTAGTAGTAGTAGTAGTAGTAGTAGTAGTAGTAGTAGTAGTAGTAGTAGTAGTAGCAACAACAACAATAATAATAATAATAATAATAATAATAATAACAATAATAATAACAATGATAATAATAATAATAATAACAATAATAATAAAATCCATCATACTTTATAGGAGCCATGTCAAGCACAAAACCCTAAAATTTCTGCCCATAAAGACCAGATAAGTATATACCCTAAATAACACTTTCACCCTTAAAAAGAAAACGTAAAAGATACCACAACATTTGCACCTTTCAAAATAAAACTCAAAAAAAAGAAAAGTGGACAAAAAAAGCGAAGCAATCTAGTTTTTAGTGAAGGCAAAGCAGAAAATGGGAGTGGGTTCCAGGTAAGCCAGGTGTTATATAAACTTTTAGCACCTTAAACCACGTGTACACAATGGCCAGGTAAGATTGCATTGGATGAAGCTCTCTCGTCCTTACCTGGCTGCCCCTTACCTGCTTGGAGGCGCTACAGGTAAGGGTGAAGTGGGGTGATTCTCTACCTACCTTCATCTATGTGTTCTTTATCATGTTCTCTCTCTTTCACCTATTATGTGTTTCTTCATTATCTGTTCTCCTTTTCATGTTCCTTCTTTGTCTGAGCACCTGCTGTTTATTTTCTTCTCTTTTTTATTTCTTCTTTGTGTTTTTTTTCCATATTTGTTGCTCTTTTCCTGTTTTCTGTTTATCTGTGTACTTGTTGCTTATTTTGTTCTCTCTCTCTGCCTGTTCCTTGTATGTCTCCCATGTATTTTTTTCTCTGTTTGTTTGTCTGTCTCCTGTATTTGTTCTTCACTTCTTTCTATTTTACCTGGTTCCATTTTAATTGTTGTCCTTTCTTTTTTTTCATATTTGTCTTCCCTTTATTTGTTATTTTAGCTATTTTCTCTTTTTCATTTTATCAGTTCTCCACCTTTATTCCCTTTATTTGTTCCCCTCTGCATATTCCCCCTTTCCTTGTTTCCCTTTTATATACTTTCTTTAGCTTCTCATTACTTATACATTCTTTAGCTGCTCTTCCTTAACCTGTTCTCTTATTACTAGTCCCCCTATTAATGCTTCCTTCCTTTTTTTTATTTCCCTTTACCTGTTCTGTCATTACTTGTTTTCTCTTTACCTATTCCCCTTTACCAGTTCTCCGTAGTTCCCCTTTTACCTGTTCTCTCTTCACCTATCCCCATTACCTGCTTGGAGGAAGTGCAGGTGGGGACGCTCCTCGGCCCAAGCGTTCCGGCTGTTTTACTCAGTTTTACTCAGCATAAACACCTTTAAAGGAACGGTCGTTTGGTCGTAAAGGTAAACATTAAATCGAACATTCCTGAGAGTAATTGCCCAAAGGTGTGCATATTTTTAACTTTTTTTTTTCTTTTAGCAGAGAGACGCTGTTTTACTTTCTTCCTGCGTAATATATTAAGGGTGTATTTTTTTTTTTTTTTTACTTGGTTTTATGTAATGTACTGCTAAGTGTGTGAAGGTGTATTAAGTGTATGTTTGAAAGTTGTAAACTCTTGAATAACGAAAGTAAGATTAAGAATAAAAGTCATACAATTTTTTTTTTTCACTTTATCTTTTACTTTGTTCTTTTGTGATATATTGGAATAGAAGTGGAGCCTCTAAGTCTCTTTTTGAATTTTTGAATTATTTATATCCTGAAAAACGAAGGTAAGAACAGAAGTAATACTGTAATGAAACTCTTACTTACTTATATCATTTATTTTATTCCTCCGTAATATCGCGGGAGGAAAAGTAAGTTTAATAGCGTAATTCTGAAAGATGTGTATCCTGAATAACAAAGGCGAGAATGACAACAGAATAAATGACAGTAAAATGAGTTCTTATCTTTTCTCTCTCCCTCTTTGTTCCTCTGTAATGTATTGTGAAGAGAAGTGTACGTTCGAAATATAGATTTGAAAGATGTACATGCTTTTGAATAACGCAAGAATGAACACAGATAGATACATTGAAAATTGGCTTAGTGTTGATAACGAAATAACTTGTGAACAGATCAGGAAGAGGAAAATGAGGGATATGAAGCTGACACAGAGAACACAGACGTAAGCAACACAAGGAAAAATAAAGAGAAAAGATGAGTGATAATAAACGAAAATAAGATACAAACAAAGTCAGGCACGCGTAAACAGAAAGTGCAGATACAATTAATAGTTATCATTGTTATGAGACGTAAATTATATGGAAGAAAACAACTTGATTTCCACGTTGATAATCCAGCTAAGTAACCAGAAAAATCGACCATGTTGTTTGTTTGCTAGGAATTAGTAGAAGTTAAGAGTCTTTACTGTGTCGTAATCAAGAAACACTAAAAAAAAAAAAAAAAAAAGACGAAAGAAAAAGGAAGAATATCTGATAGCAAGAATAGAAGACGGAAGAAATAAAGGGGGGAGGAAGAAAGTAGGAATAAATGGGAGAGGAAGAATATAAAGATGAAAGCAGGTACCAGTAATACAATTAGCTATTAACTCTATCATGCCACACTTACCCCACGCCACCTCATGCCAGCCTCCTACGGGTATCAACACACTCGATCTATATGGAGGTCAAACACTCTACTAAAGCTGCGAACACTTCTCTTATAACTATGAAGGGAAGTGATTTAGTATGACAGGCAGTATACCTTTTCTTCCCTCATACAATCTTTTATCCATTTTTCATACACACTGAAGTCAATATGCGTTTATTTTTTTTACTTTATTTTTTTTTTACTGCTTTTTTTTTTTTTAAGGAGACTTAGTAGAGCACTGAGAAAAAACGATAAATAGTGAAAATGACGCCCGTATTCTCAAACGCTTCATTCTCTCACCACGACTATTTTCAAAGGCCACAGAGATGATTGGCCAAACTCTCAAGGGTGTTTCTCTAGTTAATAATGTAGAAATTTTATAAATATGTCACTAGAACCGTAAAAACACCCTTAAAAATCTGTGTAACTTCAACTAAAGCCTCTTGAGAGTATTGGAGGTGCGGGATGGATGTGTTTCAGTATATATTGTTGTGCTGAGTGTTGGGTGTTACTTAACTTGGCCAAGACTCCACTACCACTTGTCCCCACGCCCCTACTTACTTACCGGCAGTGTCCGTAGCGCCACTTCCCGTCATTACAATTCCCGGGCCGCCGTCGACACATCCCTCGTATCGAGTTAACATATTTCAATATTTATCATTTCCACTACACCTCGTGAGACGCAGCCATGCCCTCAGGAGCCCAATTTTGTGGGTTTGTCGAGGGAACGATGCCTCTCCCTCCCTCTCCCACCCTCTCCCTCCCTTACCACCCTCCTCAGTCCCTTCTCTCTCCCTTGTCTCTCCCTCTCCCTTCTCCACCCTCATCTCCCGCCCTCTCTCCCTTCCCAGCCTCCCAGAATCCCATTAGAGTCCCCACTGCGGCTTCTCCCTGTCACCTCGCGTGGCTGGGGAGAAAACCTGCATCTAAACAATACACACGCGAGGGGGGGCTGGGGGAGACTGAGGGAGACTGGGGACTGCCAACTGTTAACTGGGGGAGGACTAGGGGATACTAACTGGGGATTGCTGACTGGAAAGGTTTACATAATATTAAGTGGGAGAGGACTGGGGACTGCTAAATGGGGAAGAACCGGGGGGATATTGTGACATACTGTAGGACTTGGGAATGGTAACTGGGGAAGGACTGGGTGATACTAACTTAAGAAATGAGGAATACAGTGAAATGCTGGGAGGATGCTAACTGGGAATGTAACTGTGGGATTTGAACCGGGGAAAAAGTACTGGGGATGCTAACAAAGGGATCCTGGGAGATTAAAACTTGATATGGTTATTGGGGTGAAATTTGATTAACTGGGAAGAACTGGGGGATCCTAACAGTAAATACTGGGGGAGGGGGTAATAACTGTGGATACTGGTGAATACTGGGGTGGGTGTTAGAGAAAGGATACTGTGTGGTTGTGAGGATGCTAAATAAACGTCTGATGGAAACAGATATACACAGACAGACAGGCAGATAGAAAGACAAACAGAGAGACAAGCAGACAGATAAAACGGACACAAATGAGAACACAAATGAAGAACAAACTGCAGCAGACCTGTTTGCCCTTATGAGACTGTTTGTGATAAGCTACACTAATTTAAAGGGTTTGAGAATGGCGGTTTGCAGAACTGGAGAATGTGTCTGTGTGTTAGTGAGAGAGAGAGAGAGACAGAGAGAGAGAGGCGGGGGGTACGATGTGGTGGTGGTGGTGGTGTTGGAAGTACACACGGACACACAGACACCACCACTAACAATGAATCCCTGCCTCTCCTTCTCCTCTCCTGTGTTTTCTCTTCCTTGCAATCATGTAGTGAATATTTTTCATCATTTTCACCACTGTGTCTCATGATTATTCGAGTAGATGTGTTTCCAGACCACAGGTACTAAAAAAAACACGTACCGAACCTGTTTTTTGACCTGGAAGTGATCTGCAAGTGACCTGAAAGAAAAAATACACGAATTGTAATAACCAGATCCGCATTTACATTCCCAGTTTTTGTTATTAATGTATTTTTAATGGATCTTTGACAGCCGATCTTTCTTCGATCTTTCTTTCACACAAATCATCACCACTTTTGCGTTATTTTCACCTTTGGCTACGTTTTCACCCTTGATATTCTCTCCCTGGGGGCATATTTCACCCTTAAGGTATAATTTCTCTCCTTAGTATGCTCCCTTATGCGATGAAAGGGAGCGTTGATGTGGAGAAAAAAGAACCGTTGATGTGTTTCGCGTTACCTGGCTAGCGAAACACCTGCACACCTGGTGATGCTAAGTGGCGCCTCCTCACCTTCCCCAGCCAGGTATAATGGTTAATTGTCGACTCTCGTGCCTCTAATTATCATAAGAATACTGCGACGGTCAGGTGTGGAGAGGTCAGGTGTGTGTGTGTGTGTGTGTGTGTGTGTGTGTGTGTGTGTGTGTGTGTGTTTTGTATTTGTTTTTTGTATTTATAGATTTGTCTTGTATTTTCTTGCATTTTTCTTTTTCTTGTTCTTCCAATCATGTCTCTTTTCTCTCTTTCCTCTTGTAGTTTCTCTTTCTCCTCATCCTTCTCTGCTTTGTATCAATCCTATTTCTACTTCTCTTTCTTTCTCTCCTCCTCTGCCTCCTCCTCCTCCTCCTCCACCTCCTCCTCCACCTCCTCCTCCTCCTCCTCCTCCTCCTCCTCCTCCTCCTCCTCCTCCTCCTCGGGCTAACTCAACGCGTGGAAAATTGGGAATCGGTCGGGCGGTTTGCAACTCTCATTAAAACAGGAAATAAGAAGGAGAGGAGAAGACCAGGGAAATTTTCTGATGACGAATTTCTTCCTAATTTCCTCCCCCTTCGTATTTTCTTATGTTCCTCTGTCGTGTGTTAGTAAGCGACGTGTGACGGAGTGTGACGAGGTGGTGACGTGGTGCGTTTGGGAAAGAGAGAGAGAGGGAGAGAGAGGAAATAACACGCACATACAGACGATTTCCTAACACACACACACACACACACACACACACACACACACACACACACACACACTCGTCACCCGTAGTTTGAGCCGTCCAATACTTCATTAAAATGTGATACGTGACCAAATATTTGCCTAATCATGCCTCAGTAATTAGGGTAGAGGAGGAGGCGGGGGCAGGGAGAGAGAGAGAGAGAGAGAGGGAGGGAGAGGGAGAGGGGGCAGGGGGTGATGCGGATGAAAGTAGGGAGTGATGAAGACTGGTAACTGTAAATACACGAGTCATTACTGATTGCGTTTGAAAGCACGCTCCCTATTGGCTGAAAACTCGTCCCTATTATATATGTGTGTGTGTGTGTGTGTGTGTGTGTGTGTGTGTGTGTGTGTGTGTGTGTGAGCGTTGTGTGACTTAATTTTGCTTTTGTTCATATTTTGTTTTCTGTTTTGCAAGCGATTGTTTTCTATTGTGCTCCTATTTATTTATTTATTTATTTATTGTTTTGTTGTTTCTTTGTTTTTCTGTGTGTTTTGGAAGGATGTTTGTTCGTTTGCCTGTTTGCTTGTTCGTTGACATGTTTGTTTGTGTCTATTAAGTTCCATCTTTGATTTTCTATGCGTTGTTGTTGTTGTTGTTGTTGTTACTGTTGTTGATGTTGTTGTTATTTTTACCGTTACCATCATCATCATCATCATCATCATTAACTTCACATTCATCAAATTTTCAAAATAATTCTGAGGTTCTTCTTGTATAAATAAGCCAAAATGTTTCCTTTCTCTTCCTCCCTCCTTTCTCCTCCTTCTCCTCCTCCTCCTCCTCCTCCTCCTCCTCCTCATCCTCCTCCGCCTCCTCCGCGTCCTCCCTCAGGCAAAGGAATTTCACGATATTTACATTTCTTTGCCCCCTGCCTGGCGTTGTGGTTCTCCTGCTCACCTGTCCCCCTTACCTGTCTGTGCGCAGCCAGGTGTTCCTCCACAGGTGATCCGAGGCTCCCATGAATAATTAGCGAAGGTGAATTAATGCAGGTAAAGAGAGGAGGTCACGGGAGGAGCAAAAATGAGAGAGAGAGAGAGAGAGAGAGAGAGAGAGAGAGAGAGAGAGAGAGAGAGAGAGAGACTTAAGTAATCATCACATTTTTATCTTTTTTCGCCAGCTTATTCCAACACTTTTCACTCTATCAAGCTTCCATTCCCTCATCTCCCGTCTCATTCACACTTCACACACTTACTCATCCCCTTTACATTTCAACAGTTCACTCTATCACACTTCTATTCTCTCACCTTTCATCCCACTCACACTGTACACACTTGCTCATCACCGGTACATTTTCCCATGAACTTACTTCAATACCTTTCATTCCATCACGTTTGTATTTCCTCAACTTTCATCCGGCCCTTTACACGCGCCACCCTCAGTCACCCGTCCTCTCCATCCCGAACAAGTCAGACCTAAGCAAAAATCCTCTTTGGTCAACACGGAACCGTCCCTTGTACTGTCGCCTTCGTCAGGGAGCGAAAAAAAAGTGTTTGTACCTGAACGGAGGACGCGGGGAGGACTGGAACCGCTTCAGAAGGTGTGATAAAAGAGAAACAGAAGAGGAAAGCGAAGCGGGAGGGTACAGAGAGGGAGAGAAAGGCAGACAGAGAGAGGGAAAGAGGGTTGAGAGAGAGAGAGGTATGAGGGAGGAGAGTTTTGTCAGGAAGGAAAGAGGAAATAGTGGGGCTTTTGTGAGTAGATAAATAAGTAAAGTAAGTGAATGGCTGACTGGATAAATGAAAATAAGGAACGAAACATTAAAGGAAAAATCTGAAATAGAAAATAAATGAATGATATGAAGAAAAGGAGAAGATAATGATGTGCAAATAGTGATTGAGAGAGAGAGAGAGAGAGAGAGAGAGAGAGAGAGAGAGAGAGAGAGAGAGAGAAAGCACATAAGCTCGGAAAAGAATAAAATGGTGAAAAATAGAGATAAAAGAAGCTTGCTTTAACACTACCCTTGGTGCGGATTAGATTTACTGCTCTGAAGACTTAATCCCTTCTTTACCAGACCTAATTACGTGATTAATACGTCTTAGGAGATCAGATTTACCTGTAATTAATTAAAGTCTAAGGTGCATAAGACCCTTTGTATGAATTAATTATGAGATTGAGTCGTTTCTCCTCGCTATGTTACATTTTATTCTCAAGATTTTGCTTTTCTGTCTTTTAAGAGTTTTCATTTTTCATTTTTCTGGGAGATTTTATATATATTTTTTTGTTTTTATTTTTTTTTTACATTTTATAATCATGCTCTGTGGGATTAAGGAAAAGTAATGAATGAAAAGATAAAAAGTTGGAAGTAGATTAAATGTTTTCTTCTCATTACTTAGTTTTTGTTTTGTTTCGTGTTATATTAGATTAATTATTCTCTCTCTCTCTCTCTCTCTCTCTCTCTCTCTCTCTCTCTCTCTCTCTCTCTCTCTCTCTCTCTCTCTCTCTCTCTCTCTCTCTCTCTCTCTCTCTCTCTCTCTCTCTCTCTCTCAGTCAACTAACCACCCAGTAAGCTACTCAGCCAGTCATGTCAGTATGTCACTCAGTTAATCAGTCAGCCGCCTCTCAGTAATTCACTGCTGTAGGTCCCGCACCTCCCAGTCACCCAGTCAGTCAGTCACCGGTGCAATTTAAGCCAACAGTGATGAAGTCAGTCGCCCAGTCAGTCATTCAGTCAGATATCTTACTTCATCGCCAGCGGTGATACAAAAAGAGAGAGAGAGAGAGAGAGAGAGAGAGAGAGAGAGAGAGAGAGAGAGAGAGAGAGAGAGAGAGAGAGATTAATCACATACCTTCCACCTGCTTCTGCTCCTCCTCCTCCTTCTCCTCCTCCTCCTGGCTATTTAAGATTAATTGACTGACAGAAGACATGTGTAGTGATCAAACTCAATTAAACTCACCTGTGTTTCGTTATGTTTCCACTAAGATAACACTACTGAAGAGGTGAAGGGTGTGATGGGCAGTCGCCTTAAGATACGGGGACAAAGATAAAAGATACAGATTTTTTTTATTTTTATTACTTTTTATTCGTTGTGGGATAAGCGAACTTTACAAATTTTCCACGCCTCACTCTTGGTTAAAGTGACAATAAGATAAACATTCACTGCCTTATTTTTCCGTCCAGAACACGAGAGAGAGAGAGAGAGAGAGAGAGAGAGAGAGAGAGAGAGAGAGAGAGAGAGAGAGAGAGAGAGAGAGAGAGAGAGAACAGTAATAGTATAGTAATTTTGTGGAAGTAGCGCCAGTAGTAACAATATAGTAGTAGTAGTAGTAGTAGTAGTAGTAGTAGTAGTAGTAGTAGTAGCAGTAGTAGCAGTAGGAGGAGAAAAAAAGAGGAAGAAGAGGAGGAGGAGGAGTAGCGGTAGGAGGAGGAGGAGCAAGAGGAGAAAGAGCAGAAAGAAGAGGATGACATTTGACTATCATCATAATCATCGCAATAATCATACATACTCATCATCATCATCATCATCATCATCATCATCATCATCATCATCACACTCGTCAAAGCGTCACAAATAAACAGTCACTGAGGAACATCCCTGCTCGTGCTCCTCGTCATCACACATCATCATCAGCAGCATCAGCACAAACTCGATCATATATACAACAAAGTTAATAATAATAGTAATAACACATGAGCACATCATCATCATCATATGGAGAGTAATCACGGCATATATGTAGTAGTAGTAGTAGTAGTAGTAGTAGTAGTAGTAGTAGCGATAATAAGTTTTGAATATAATAATTAATAATAGCAATAATAATATAATAATAATAATAATAATAATAATAATAATAATAATAATAATAATAATAGTAATAATATAATAGCTCTGATAATAATAATAATAAAATTCCCCACTAATAATGAGTGTTAAGGCATGTGACTCCCAGCACACCACGGCAGCGCGGACGGGTCTTCTTATCACTAAATGACCAGACTCGTAACTTGGAATTAGGTTTAGCGGAGAAACATGCAAGTTACGTCGACTTAACTCGAAGCAAACTCTGTGAAGTTCCCTCAGCCAGAAGTAATTTGCATGTTCCGTTAGTAAAACATGAACATATTTTCAAGCGAGTCATACAAAACACGGCAAATAATCTTTGGATAGCGTGCGTAACTTCTTTTAAAATTATCCTAATTCTGACTTTTACTTACAATACTGATATTTATCTTTGCATAAGAAATTTCTTTATGATAAGTAAAGATTACCTGAGAGTTCATAAAAGATTTAATGTTATACTTAAATATGAGATCAAATATAAGCTATCTTTTCGTTACTTTAAACTATTCTACTAGTCTGAAATAAAAAGATTAGATTACTATGTACAGACAATTAACTTGTGTTCTAGAACATTTTTATCAAACACATTGTTGTGCTTATTTATCAGATATTTTTCGCACTTATTTTATCAACGTATCTGTGTGCTCATGCTCGTCCACCTCTCACTTGCATGAGCGACACTGGTGTACGTTGCTCTGGCCGCCGCGTCACTCATCCGAGGGCGGGGCGGGGTGGGCGAGCGGGGCTGAAAACACGTGACTAAATCCCCAAGCTGTCACCCTATCACTGAAATTTTGACTTTATCACCAGCCGTTACTCCGGTACATTGTAACACCACAACGCACCACACTGAACACTTTCTGGCACAGTAAAGTTCGCTCGTTCACCACATCACCGTCCGCGCTGCCGTCACCTGCCTCAGGCCCACGCGGGCGCCTCACAGGTGTGCACGAGAGTCGGGAGCAAGATGTCCAAGGTAATTTTGTTGATACATCTCCACGTGGAAGGGCGTGAAGCACTCCACACAGAGCGGCACTTGGCACGCCTTGCACTTCATGGCGGTCCTCTTGAGCCCCAGACGGAAGCGGGAGTGCCTCGTGCAGCCCAGGGTTCTGGCGCGGGCTCTGTTTTCGCTGTGGATAGCTATGGGGAAGTGAGCGCCTTCTAGGATGTCACATATGTCCTGTTGCCTCCGCTGCTGCAGCTGCTGCTGCTGCTGCTGCTGCTGTTGCTGCTGCTGCTGCTGCTGCTGCTGGTGACGCGTGAAGGCGGCAGTGAAGGAGGCGCGAGGATCGGGAAGGATGCAAGGCGCCTCATGTTTTTGGTGGAACACGTTCGCCGGAGCAGATAAGTTGTGATTCATGAAGCGTTGGCCGAAGTGTGCAGGGGCTGGGTGGGGCGCGGGGCCTGTGTGGGGTGCGGAGCTTGCGTGGGGCGCGGGTCCTGCGTGGGGCGCAGGGACCGCTGGGTAGTTCATCAGGGTTGGATGTGGTGCAGGCAGAGTCATTTGGGAGCGAGGCAGCCCTGGATGTCCCGGGCAAGGCACGATGTGAACCTCTTGTCCTGGTTCTGGACGCGACACCTCGTGGGCGGGCACCATCTGGCCTGAGGGAAGCGACACTTGTTGGCTCGGTAGTGCTTGGCACTGGACAGGAGGCACTGGATGGCCCAGGTGGACGCGGCCTCCTCCTGGAAAACTGTAAGCTGCATCTCCTGAGATCGGCGACACCTGACGGCCGTAAAATGCATGACCCTCGCTAGGGGATCTGTGGATCCCTAGGATAGCCAACTGTGCTGCAGCAGGAGACTGGCGGTTGTAAACAGCATGTCCTTGGGCGGGAAGCCTGTGCTGGCCCTGTATTGCTTTAGCGGGAGGTGCATGGAGGCCTGGGATCATCTGAGTACTGGCGGGAGGCCTGTGCTGGTCCTGCATCACTTCAGCGGGAGATACATGGAGGCCTGGGGTCATCTGAGTACTGGCGGGAGGCCTGTGCTGGCCCTGCATCACTTCAGCGGGAGATACATGGAGGCCTGGGGTCATCTGAGTACTGGCGGGAGGCCTGTGCTGGCCCTGCATCACTTCAGCGGGAGATACATGGAGGCCTGGGATCATCTGAGTACTGGCGGGAGGCCTGTGCTGGTCCTGCATCATTTCAGCGGGAGGTGCATGGAGGCCTGGGGTCATCTGAGTACTGGTGGCAGACCTGTGCTGGCCCTGCATCACTTGCACAGAGCTGGGTGACGTCTGCTGCCCCTGGAGCAGTTCAGGAGATACCTGCTGACCCGGGAACATTTCATTAGGTGCCCGCTGGCATGAAAACATTCCGGGAGAAGACGATTGTTGTCCCTGCAGCAGTGCAGCAGATGCCTGCTGTGTGTGCAACACTCCAGCAGGTGCCTGTTGTCCCTGGAACACTGCAGTAGGAGATGCTTGCTGTTCATGGAATACTTCAGTAGAAAATGCCTGCTGTCCCTGGAATTCTGCAAAAGTAGATGCCTGGTGCCCCTGGAACACTCCAGCAGCAGATGTCTGCTGTCCCTGGGATGGCCCCGCAGATGCCTGTTGTTCCTGAAATACATAAAAAGAAAATAAATAAATAAATAGATAAGAACATAAAAAAAATAAGAGAAGTTGCAACAAACCGTCAAGCTTACACGTGGCAGTCTCTGTACAACACATACTTACCTATTTCCTCCTATCATATCCCTCAATAAACTTGTCTGATCCTTTTTTGAAACTCCCTAGTGACTCGGCACTAACAGCCTGATTACTGAGTCTATTCCTTTCATCTACTACTCTTTTTGAGAATCAGTTCCTTCCTATCTCTTTTTTTAATATAAGTTTGGACACATTATTTCTTGTTCTATCCTGATTACTGATCCTGAGAGTTTTGTTTGTCACCCTTGTTATATCCCCTATAACATTTAAAGACCTCTGTCAGATCCCCTCTTAACCTACCTCAGAAAGTGCTTGCTGTCCCTGGAACACTCCAGCAGGAGACGTCCGCTTCTTCTGGAACACAGCAGCAGGAGACACCTGCTGTCCCTGGAACACAGCAGCAGGGGACACCTGCTGTCCCTGGAACACAGCAGCAGGAGACCCGTGCTGTCCCTGAAACACAGCAGCAGGAGACCCCTGCTGTCCCTGAAACACAACAGCAGGAGACACCTGCTGTCCCTGAAACACAGCAGCAAGAGACACCTGCTGTCCCTGGAAGACAGCAGCAGGAGACGTCTGCTGTCCCTGAAACACAGCAGCAGAAGTCACCTGCTGTCCCTGGAACACTGCAGCAGGAGATGTCTGCTGTCCTTGAAACACAGCAGCTGGAGACACCTGATGTCCCTGGAATACTGCAGCAGGGGACGCCTGCTGTCTCTTGAACACTGCAGCAGGAGACGCCTGCTGTCCAGGCATCATGTGGGCGGTGGCGGGTGAGTCTTGCTGGCCGTGCATCACATGTGGCTGGGCAGGTGATTCCTGAAGGCGTTGTATCTCACACGGCTGGGCGGGGAGAGCGCGATGGCCGCTCAGGGCCTGATGTGCCGCGGGAGGGGACTGGCTGTGATGACCTTCTTCCGCGGCATGCTGCTGCTGCTGTTGCTGTTGATGGTGATGGTGGTGCTTCGTCTGTTGATGGTGGTGCTTCTGCTTTTGATGGTGGTGCTGCTCCTGGTGCTGCTGGTGCTGCTCCTCTTGGTGTTGCTGGTGCTGCTGCTCCTGGAGGTGGTGGTGGTGGTGGTGCTGCTGCTGTTGCTGCTGAGCGTCTTTATCTTGGAGTGTGAGTTCCTGGTCTTCGACGATCGGCAGGTTCTCCAGGTCCTGCAGGCTGAGGGGGGCAAAGTGCAACGGGAACTTCTTCTCACCTGAGGACAAAAGAAAACCTTAGGTACTCTCCTGCAGTAACGTCTGCTGCGTCAGCGCCTTCCACAAAATCGTCAAGGATGTTACTTAGGTCACCCTAACGCATTAATTGTCACCAGGTCACATCACATTACGTCAAGCAAGCAACCATTATGTTCACCGCCATTCATGCATCAAGCTGGTATTGCTAAAATTTGATAAGGAGTTAGAGTAAATACATTTGCGCTATTTCTTTTAATTACTTCTCTCATGTCTGTATTAAAACTTCGGCTTAGTAGACCTGGCCTTGATGTTCAGGAATATTATAACTCAAAATGTAAAAGGAAAAAAAGGCAAACAAAAATATCAATATCAATATGAACGTACTCATCAAACCAGATCTTGCGTCTGAAACATTTATCATTTTCGCTCCTTGAAGTTTAAGTTCATATTTAATTAACAGCCGAAATGGCCGCTGGTGTGGCAGACCCAAGACGAGGTGGTAAGCCTGCTGCCCCCACCAGCCTGACCAGCCTGATCCTGCGCCCATTGCTTCACGCTACGGCGAGATTCAAACCACCTTAAACAAACTCAACTCGCAACACTTAACTTGTTTGCAATACCTTATTATATATTGGTAGTATTCTGCTACTGGAATCAAGATATTTCAGAAAACCTAGAAATGACAGCCATCTCATCCCGGTTCCGCGCGTTGTGCAAGACGCTCACCAGATTGCAAAATGTTTTAGTCGCCATTGAGTAACGCGGCGTTGTCATGCCACCTGATGAACGAATGGCAGCTTCTAAATACGAATATTCCCGCCGCCTTATTTGTTATGTACTTTAAACTTCCCTTTTTCAATAATAATGAGGGCAATAATGATAATAGTAGCAATAATGATAGTAGTAGTAGTAGTAGTAGTAGTAGTAGTAGTAGTAGTAGTAGTAGTAGTAGTAGTAATAATAATAATAATAATAATAATAATAATAATAATAATAATAATATAATAATAATATAATAATATAATAATAATGATAATAATAATAATAATAATAATAATAATAGTATAACCATTATTGGTGGCATTAACAATAACAGTAGTAGTAGGCGTAGTAGAAAGAGTAGTAGTAGTAGTAGCAATAGTAGTAGTAGTAGTAGTAGTAATGGTAGTAGTAGTAGTAGTAGTAGTAGTAGTAGTAGTAGTAGTAGTAGTAGTAGTAGCGGTAGAAGTAGTAGTAGTAGTAGTAGTAGTAGTAGTAGTAGTAGTTGTTGTTGTTGCTGTGATAAAAATAGTAGTAGTAGTAGTAGTGGTAGTAGTAGTAGTGGTGGTGGTGGAGGTGGTGGTGGTGATGATTACGCAGTAGAAGTAGTAGTAGTAGTAGTAGTAGTAGTAGTAGTAGTAGTAGTAGTAGTAGTAGTAGTAGCAGTAGTAATAGTAGTAGTGGTAGTAGTAGTAGCAGTAGTAGTAGTAGTAGTGTAGTGATAGTGGTGATGGTGGTGGTGATGATTGCTCACATCACTAGATAGAAAGAGCCACATACATACGCACACAAAAACACACACACACACACACACACACACACACACACACACACACACACACACACACACACACACACACACACACACACACACCATCTCAACACTTCTACAGGATAAACACCAGCCCCACTGGCTCCCGTCACGCGGTCATCCTATGTACCCTGTTATGCATCACATTTATTACGCGGAAAGAATTTATTTATTACGCGGAAAGAAAGGAAACGAATTCTAAAACCTTCGATAGCACTACTGACGGAGGCTACAAAAAAGATGATTGAGACACACACACACACACACACACACACACACACACACACACACACACACACACACACACACTCTCTAGTTATCATTGTTGCACCTGCAGGAGGACGTTATGGAAGTAAAGGGCATCAAGGAGCACCGTCTGAACACTTACCTTCTGCAGGAGAGTTGTTGCTCTTTTTTTTCTTCTTACTCTTGTTCTCTTCTTGTGTGGCAGAGAAATCTTCTCGACACTCCATGAGATCATATAAATAGTTCTCGAATATCATCACTTCTCGTAACACACGCCTTCGCTTGCTCGCCTGCTGGTTCAGATCGTCCGGGGCCTCTTGTTGTGTGGCCCCACCACCCATGGATTGCAAGCCACATGGCAATGTGCTCTGCTCCTCCCGCCACCTTTTCCTGCTGTTCCCTTCCACGTCAGGCACACGAGGAGGAGGAGAAGGAGGTCGTGCTTGGTGTGAGGGTGCGGCTGCGCTGGTGGAGGCGCCGCTGCGGCAGGCAGGCGGCGTGAGGCCAGACATCTCACCACGGCGTGAGGGAACACACCGTGATACACGAGCCTCGACTGTCGCAGCCGAGGACAAGAGGTCAACTGACTCAGGACAGCCCAAAGTAAGAAGGAGGGACGAGGAAAGGCGGCACATGACGCGGGGGTAATGGGTGACCTCGCTTCAGTCAAAGAAGGCGGCCCGCTTTGACCCGCGAGTGATGCGATGATGAGGTCAACATCACTGACGCGCGGTCCTTGATGTGCCGCGCGGGCCGCTCCTCACCGGGTCACCTCATCACCATTGCCGCGGCTTAAGACACCGATGAGGTGTCGTTGCCTGACCTGCCCGCTACGCCGCCACGCCTCTGTGCCCTCCTCTGGGGATTTAGATACCATTCCTGCCCGCTATGCCCTACCCTGGTGAAATTGAGACTCCCTGCCCCCTGCCACGCCCGCTGTATCCTTGCTTGGATATCTACATAACGCCCCTGCCCGCTTCCAACCGCCTGGTGGTCTAGATAACGCCCGCTGCCCCGCCGCTACACTCTCGCCTGGTGATCTAAATCTTTTCGGAAATACGGGAATCGAGAAATATTCATCCCCTAAAATAATACAAACTGCATGGGAGGGAGCACCGAGTGATTTGTTGACGAGCAGGTGAGGCAGGTGAGGGGCGGCTCGGCCAGGTGTGATTGGGCCGGCCCGCGGAGGCTCGGCTTTATTACTTCACCATCATTTTTAAAACCAATCAAATTCAACAATAAATGCTGTCGGCGACCTTGCCTTTAATTTATAGGACTTCATATTTTCCGATATAACTTTTCACTCGGATTTTCGGGATCTGTCAAAAATATTCCCGCACCACCCAGGGGCGGCCGCGGCCATGTTTAGGCGCTGTGCATTTTGGAAAACGTAGCCAGTAAGTCTTGTATTGCGCCACTCACTTATTCCCGCCACAACATTTCACTCTGCAGCTTCACCACATTTATGAAGATCCGCCACTTACATTATTACACAGAGGGTATTAAAGTGAACGTCGCCGCCTCAGAGATTAATGAAATACAAAACAAACATTACAAGCGAGCACAGTAAGGGTGAAATGACGCTAATTACTAACACCGAAAAAACTTATTTTAACTCATGTACCTAGAATATCGTAAAGAAACGGAAAATAGCGTTAACCCTTCCATTGATAAACCATATTTCTCTTAATCATCTTTAACTGTTTAGACACATTTTTTACTAGTCTCTTAGTTAGTCTTCTACCCACGAAAATTACAAAATCTTCATCATAATCTGTTTGCATTCTCTGACCATGAAGGATGAGCAAAGCAGTGGAGGGCTCAATGAGGAAGACATCGGTAACTGAGAAAATAATAGCGAAAGCGTTAAGTAAAGTTTGTGAAAAACTCTAAATAAACGTTAAGTAGCGTAAAATGGCGTATGTAGAATTTAAAAGAATTTTCTGTAGTGCTAAACAAACCAAAAGTACCGTAAATATAATAGAGTCTGGCAAATATTGTTAAATAGAGTAAAATAACGTAGAGCGATACTAAACAAACACAAAGTAACGTAAAGTACATTAAACTGATAAGCGGAAGGCTTACCATCACCACCACAGAAAATATAATGTTTCTTTAACTCTAAACAAACATGAAATTATATAAATTACCTTCAATAGAAAATAACGTTTAGTAGAAGAGACGTGACGCTCCAGATTAAATTTTACATTAGGCCGCCAGTATTGCCGAAATTCATGAAGGAACGGTTGATTAACTAAAATAAACCTTCTGTGCTAAATAAACACAGAGCGATGTGTAAAGTATCACGAGTTTATGTGAAGCTGTAACGCTGACAGTTAACATAAGCAAGCAACAGTAAGAATAAACAAGAAGCAAGAGAAGCAAGAACCTTCCACGCTAAACACACGCAAAGAAACAAACATACAAAGCCTTACTAAGAGTTAATATCAAGTTATAACGGGAACCAAACTGGACCTTTATTCCCTCCACTCATTACCTGCAAAAAGGGGAAGGAAGGGGTGGTGGGAGAAACCCGGGGACATCAACAGTCTTAGAAAGCGTGTCACTCACCCAATCCTCACCTGCCGTACTCACCCCTGCCCTCCTGACCTGCCCCGCCTACCTGACTCCAGCGGCGGTACCCTTTAATCGTGAGTGTATGAGTGTAAGTATGGGTGTTTAAAGATGTGTGTGTGTGTGTGTGTGTGTGTGGTTGTATCTATGAGTGGGTGGGTGGCTGGGCGTGCATTGGTGTTTGTTTGTTAGTAGTAGTGAGATGTGTGGGTTATTTATGCTGTATGTGGTTTGAAGTAGTTGTTATAGTTGTAATATTACTAAGAGTAGTTATAAAAGTAATAGTAGAAGTGGTGGTGGTAGTGGTAGTAGTAGTAGTAGTAGTAGTAGTAGTAGTAGTAGTAGTAGTGTGAAATTCTTCTGTATTATGTCATCACTTTCCCCTTAACCCTCTACAACTTTTAAACCCTTATTTTTGTAGTAGTTTCTTAAATGGCCTTAAAAACGACAAAATCTACATCATATTCGCTTTCCATTCTGTTGGCCTTCAAACAATTTCTTAGAGCGTTCCAAGTGCGAGTATTAACAAAGGGCAATAAAAGCAGAGAAAGTGTTCAGCAGAGAGTGACGAAGGCATCGGTAAATGAGCAAATACAAAGCAGTGGAAAGCATTAAGTAAAGTTTATGAAAGGTTTCGGTACCGCTGCATAAACGATAAGTAGCCAAAATGTTGTGTATTAGAAGCTTTTTGTACCGCTAAGAAAATATAATCTATCGTATCTTAAAGTGCCAGGAAAATATTGTTGAGTATCGTAAAATACCGTACAGACTCACTAAAACACAAACTAACGTAAATTACTGTAAAATAATAAGCGGAAGCCGTATTATCATCTCCACGACCAAAAAATAATGCTTCGCTAACTCTCAACAAAGATTAAGTACCTTTAAAAGAAAATGAGGTTTAGTAGAAGAGAGGTAACGTTCTCCAGATGTAAATTTTATCTTAGGCCGCGAATGGTCCAGAAGTTCATGAAGAAACGATTGATTAAGTGAAGTAAACTCTCCGTGCTAAATGTACACATAAGAGTGTGTTAAGTAGCATGAGTTTGTGTGAAGTTGTAACGCTAATCACACACACACGCACACCCACACACACATCAATAGTCCCTTCTAGATTAGACTTACCTTTAGGATTAATGTTAAGTATTTCCCCACCCCCTCTGTACATTTTCAGTTTGGTAACTGCCTAAATAATAAACCTTTTATTATTATTATTATTATTATTATTATTATTATTATTATTATTATTATTATTATTATTATTACACACATCCACACACACACACACACACACACACACACATGTTCGAAGGATACTTGGGACTTGTGGGAGAAGGAGGAAGAACAGTCTTTTTTTTTTTTTCTTTATACATAATAAGTACACCCTGTACAGAGAAATGTTCAGATACTTTAGCTTGTTCTCTCCGTTCCTGTACTTGTGATGAGTCTGCTCTCCATCTGCCACAGCTCGTTGCTTCATTGCAGCAGGGAACTGGGTACCTGTGGATGTTTAGCCAACACTTCCGACTATGATGATGTTACGTCTTGTCTCTCAAGGAATCAAGATATTCTATGTTCTGTGTGACGCGGGCAACTCCGCAGACACAACATCTACATTCAGCCACGCTACATTCCTAGTGTTACATTTCACCCATACTTTCATCGCACGGTAATAAGTAAAAGAATAAAAGCATTCCAGTGCCTTGCATTGCCCAGTCACAAAAATTACAGACCACCACGTCCGTGTTGACTGTAAAATCAAATGCTGGAAGCAAATATATACAAATTCATTGTCAAAAAATATATATACTGAATACAATAATATACCGAATAACACATCGACAGTAATGTGAACGCGATCAGGAGAAAATTTACAACACAATAAAGTCGCTTTATGCACAGAGCAGAACGTTCAGGCCAGTGCAGCACATTCCAGTGTAGTTCATGGACATACGTACGCAGGTATAGGAACATACAGTATATAAAAACAACATGTAAAATAAATTCGTTTCATTTATAGGCCAAATACACATATATATATACACATATATAACTACATATAAAATATAAATACACACACACACACACACACACACACACACACACACACACACACACAAGCGCGGGGCCTTCTACGCTAAAAGAGTAAGGAAATATATAAAACATAATGAGCTGAGATTGTGTGGAGATTCAACAGAAAACAAACAAAAACCCTTCAACCAACAGACACACAGCTGAATAAAGTAAGCCAGACCGTCCCACGCAAAGCAAGCATAAAGAAAGATATAAAGCATCACGAACAGGTAATGCCACGCTTCAGTCTCAATCTCCAAACATTCCATTCATTTCAAGGATGGGCGGTGGTGGCGGTGGGATCGCGGTGGCAGCGGGCAATGCGGTGGAATCAACAGTCTTACCCGCGTGTCACTCATCCAATCCTCACTTTGCTGTGCTCACTCCTGCCCGCCTGACCTTCCCCGCCTACCTGACTCCAGCGGCGGTGCTCTTTGATGTGAGTGTATAAGTGTAGGAGTGGGCGTTTAAGAACATAACGAAAGAAAATAAGGGAAGATGAAAGAACCCATCAGGCCTACACGTGGCAGTCCCTGTATGAAACATATCTACCTATTTCCACCTGTCATCCCTATCCATAAATTTGTCTAATCTTTTTTAAAGCTCCCTAATGACTCAGCACTAACAACATGATTGCTGAGTCCGTTCCATCCCTCTACTAGTCTATTTGAGAACTAATTGCTTCCTATCTCTTTCTTGAACCTAAGTTTTTCAAGCTTGAACATTTTATTTCTTGTTCTATCCTGATTATTGATCCTGAGAATTTTGCTTACGTCACCCTTGTTATAACCCTTACACTATTTAAAAACTTCTATCAGGTCCCCTCTTGATCTACGTCTCTAAGGAATCTAATTGAATAGCTTCAGTATCGTTTCACAAAGAATTCCCCTCATCTCTGTATCGTTTCAGTCATTTCCATTAATCATCAGTGTGTTTGTGTGTTTGTATTTATGCGTGGGTGAGTGTGTGCGTGCATCGGTGTGTGTTTGTTTGTACTAATGATGTGTAAGGGTTATTTTTGGTTGTTTGTGGTTGTTGTTGTTGTTGCCGTTGTTGTTGTAATAGTAGTAGTGGTAGTGGTGGTAGTTGTTGTAGTATTTGTAGTAGTTGTGTTAGTAGTAGTAGTAGTAGTAGTAGTAGTAGTAGTGGTAGTATGTGAAGTTCTTCGTACTATTTTATTTTTTCCCTTGATCATCTACATCTCGACATATACTTATTTTGTAATACTGACTCTTAAACTCTTATAGTCATAACATAACCCTTTTGTTCTGTGTGACCATGAAGCAATTTTTAGTGTTCTGAATGTTGACAAAGGAGTATCAAAGCAGTGAAGGGTTCAGTGCACAGCGAAGGCAGACATCGGTAACCAAGCAGACAGCAGGGAGCGCAACATCGAACATCAACATTTCCTTCACTCGCTGCAGCACACAGACCACACTGTTATCAAGGCTCTCAAACAACAGTGTAAAGAACTATAAAGAAAAGTAGAAAATATACATATATGCACGCAATGAAGCTTTATAAACAGGACATGAAGACATATTATTGTTGAGACTACTAGGCAGTTTATTCGTACAGAACTGGGAATTTTAGAATCATTGCACATAAAGAGATTGTCTCCTAGTCTGAACACTATGTCAGTTTTTCCTCTATATATAGCTTAATTACGTGTGTATATGTATATTTTGATACTTTTTTAGCTCTTTACACTGTTTATTATCTTAGATCTTTGATAATGGCACGGTCTATAGGTGTGGTGAAACGTCGCAGTGAAATATAAATGCTGTTTGTTGTTGCATTCGCTGTGTTATTTATCTTGAAGACCCGGTTTCCCAGCAATTAAAGTTTTTGAAAGACTCCAGTACTGCTAAATAAACGTTAAGTGAAGTAAGCTAGAGGAAGTTTACCTTATCATAGTTTTTTTTTTTTTATGCGCTAATGAAATGTAATGTGCCGTATCATAAAGTGTCGGAAAAATTGTAAAGTTGCTTATAATAACATGGAGAGGCACTAAACAAACACAAAAAAAAAAGTAACGTAAATGATAAGCGGAAGGCGAATCACCACCACATGCAAAAATAAAGTTTCGGTGGCTCTAAATAAACATAAAATTGCATAAAGCACATCAAGCAAACAATCCACGCTCAACAAACAAACAGGATTATATAAAGCATCTTGAGTTTATGTGAAGCTTCAACGCTAAGCACTCAGTCACACACACACACACACACACACACACACACACACACACACACATCTAAGTAAGGACAGCAAGAACCTTCCACGCTAAACAAACAAACATACAAAACATCACAAGGAGTTTATATGAAGCTTTAACGGGAAACAAACTGCACCTCTATTCCCTCCACCGGCAAGAAGTGAGGCGGGGTGGCGGCGGGCAACGCGGCGACATCAACAGTCTTAACCCGCGTGTCACTCACCTGATCCTCACCTGCCGTGCTCACTCCTGCCCGCCCGACCTGCCCCGCCTACCTGACTCCCGCAGCGGTGCCATTTGATAGTGAGTGTACGAATAGGTGTGGGAGTTTCAAGATGGCGGTGTTTCTGTGTGTGGGTGTATCTGTGCTACTGCTACAATCGCTACAGCTTCTAAGAGTACCTGCAGCGCTGCTATAAATAATACACGCGAGATGGGACGGAATCGGTGTAACAGAAGATGAACGCAAGGAGATGAATACCCTTAGGTATCATCACAGCATCCTTGAATGATTAGTAAACATATATATATCCACTGTCTTTCCTGCTACTACTACTACAATTACTACTACTACAACTACTACTACTACTACTACTACTACTACTACTACTACTACTGCTACTACTACTACTACTACTACTACTACTACTACTGCTACTACTACTACTACTACTACTACTACTACTACTACTACTACTACTACTACTACCAGTTGATGACACAACGCCGACATGATCTTGAGTCCTCCTCCTCCTCATCCTCCTCCTCTTCTTTTTGGTCTATTCATTCTCTTCCTTTTCCATATGTTGGTGTGTTTCTGGTTTACGTGAGCAACAAGGCAGAGTAAATAAAGTAAAAAGTGAAGTAAGCAGTGTAGGTAACTCTCACGTCCACTCTCAAGTTTATGAAATTATTATATACATTGTTATTTATATTTCCTTCACTTTACTTCCTTCCGAGTGTGTTAATATTGCTGGAAAATCTCTCTCTCTCTCTCTCTCTCTCTCTCTCTCTCTCTCTCTCTCTCTCTCTCTCTCTCTCTCTCTCGGTGTAATTCATCGTATGTGTTTTGATTCAACGTTGGCGCTGTTTCTCGGCGTCCTCTGTGGCAAAGTCTTGGAAGCTGCATCATCAATCTCTCATTTTGCGCTCCATTGCCACCTCAACTCTGGAAAACTCTTGCCGCGGACACGAGGACAAAACCTTCCCTCCGGTTAAATGCGTCGTTGATATGAAGGTGTCCTTTGCTCGTGATGAAATATAAAGCGGGTTTTATTTTGTTTTTATTTTGAGAGTTTTTGTAAAATGTGTCATTCCTTATTTTCAGTCAGTGTGGAAAATATCAGTGAGCGGCTTAGGTTTGTGGGTGTGTGTGTGTGTGTGTGTGTGTCTGTCGCCGTGATGAGAGAATATTGCAGGCGTATAATACTGGTTTTAATGATATTCCTCTTGTTTCTTTTATCATGTTCGCATCTCTTCCCTCATTTGTCACCTTATCTACTCATCTACCTGTGTTTCCATCCACTACCAGTCTATTTTTCTCTTTTTTTCTTTCATTTATCTTGTTATCTCCTGCCGTGTTTGTTTCTATCTACTAGCAAACAATTCTTCTTCCCTGTTTATCATTTGTCTTCTTATCTCCTCGTGTGTGTCTGTTTACATCTACTACCAACCTATTTCGTGTTTGTCTATGTCTTCTTTATCTCCATTCCTATATATTTCCTGTTTTACTCCCTCGTTTTTTATTCCTTATCTTTCCTGTGTCGGCTTCTGCGTCACCTTTTAATTATTTCGCTTCTTACTGGGCTTTTTTTAATCTTTCACTCATTTCATCTCTCTCTCTCTCTCTCTCTCTCTCTCTCTCTCTCTCTCTCTCTCTCTCTCTCTCTCTCTCTCTCTCTCTCTCTCTCTCTCTCTCTCTCTCTCTCTCTCTCTCTCTTGAAAGGATGTATTTGTAGTCTAGCGGTTTATTGAGAGTGAAAATTCCTCTAATATTTACTCATAATCCTTTATTTTTGTGCTACGTTCAAATTACTAATAACAAGACTATTTTTTCCTTCTAATATCCTCTTATAATACTTTTTTTTATTTCTGTTTTCCTGATTTGTTTGTTTCATTTCCTCTCCTGTAAGTTTTTTTTCTTTTTCTTTTTTTTCCATAATGCTGTTTCCTTTTCTCATTGTCCCTTACCTGTGTTTGTTACTTCGCGCTCTTTTTTTTTTAATTGTTACTTCTGTTTTCCTGTATTAATTTACTCTTTCTAATATATTTTGCTTAGATCGTTTCTCTCTGATGATTTCCCTCTTTGTCTCCGCCCTGCGTTGCTGCTTATAGCTAGTCAAGTTTTCTTCCTGATAATTTTCCTCTTTACCTCTGTTCAACGTTGCTCTCTCTGTCAGTAAAGTTTTTTTTCTCACAATTATCCTCTCTATCTCTGTCTTAAGTGTCTTTCTAAGGCTATTAAAAGTTACCTCTTAATAATTTTCCTCTGTATATCAACCATACGTTGCTTCTTATAACTAGTAAATGTATCTTCCTATTCTTTTTTTCCTTTTTATCTCTATTTTACATGTCCCTATGAGGTAGTAAAGGTTTTTCCAGATCATTTCCATCTATCTCTGCCCTACGTTACTTTCTATGGGCAGTAATGGTTTCTTCTGGTATTTTCTCTCCGTATCTTTGCCCTGTGCGTCTCTATAGGGAGGTGAAGGGCGGCAGGGCGGTAGGGCGGTGGTCTCGTCTCCCTCGCAAAACTGACAACGTAATCAGGTCATCTCCAGCGAGGGACAGCTGATGTATGTGCTTAGTTCTGCGACCGTCCCGCTGACAGGACCCACCAGGATGTGTGTGTGTGTGTGTGTGTGTGTGTGTGTGTGTGAGTGGGTGAATGAACGATTTTGAGTTGGAATATTAGTAAAAAAAATATATATGCGACTTTTTCTTTTTCTTAATCTTCTTTTTTTTTAGACAGATTTTTTTTCTTTTTAGAGAGAGAGAGAGAGAGAGAGAGAGAGAGAGAGAGAGAGAGAGAGAGAAAGAGAGAGAGAGAGAGAGAGAGAGAGAGAGAGAGAGAGAGAGAGAGAGAGAGAGAGAGAAAGCTAATGTTTGTTCTCGCCTCGCTTTGTCTCATCTCTCTCTCTCTCTCTCTCTCTCTCTCTCTCTCTCTCTCTCTCTCTCTCTCTCTCTCTCTCTCTCTCTCTCTCTCTCTATCTCTCTCTCAAACACACACACACACACACACACACACACACACACACACACACACTTTTAATATAGCCTCACCCAACAGAGGGGTTTATAATTACACTGGCGTTCTGTATTAGATAACTGGCTATTGATAATGAAGGCTGTACTAATCACCGTTCATTAACCCGTCATGTTATTAGCGAAGGCGTGGAGAGAGAGAGAGAGAGAGAGAGAGAGAGAGAGAGAGAGAGAGAGAGAGAGAGAGAGAGAGAGAGAGAGAACCCTTTTCGTCTCCCACAATAAACACTACCACCATCACTATCACCACCAGTAGCAACCTAAGAGAAATAAATATCTCCTTTTTTTTTCTTTTTTTTTCTTTTAATGCCTCTGATACGGTCGTGACTAGCAAATAAAAGGGAGTAGAAGGGAGAACGAGGAGGAGGAAAAGGGCATCAGTATTCTATTAGGCAACGACACACACACACACACACACACACACACACACACACACACACACACACAGATTGAAAAGCAGACAATCTCATTTTGCATCCTCCCCCTCATCTTTGCGCACCTTGAGGTACAGATGAAGGGGAAGAAGGGACGCTGGGGGCTGCCGGTGAGGGAGCGATGGGGGAGGCGTGGGCAGTACTAGGGTGGAAGTGGATGCTGAAAGGTAAGTTGTATCGCTGAAAAATAATCACCAAACAGGTAGTCTTCCCGTAGTGGTCATGTGGTGTAATTAGTACCTGTAGCAGCTCATACGTTACCTGTGCGCATCGTGGAGGTGTCCTGCCCGGTGGTCCTCTGGGTCTTAATGAAGCAGCTGATAAGGCGGCAGGTGAGCTACGGGAGGCTGGCAAGGGGAGGGTTGGGAAGGCAAGGGTGCAGTGTTTGGTGTTGGTTGCAAGGGTGTTGGTGTGTGGTTGTGTTTAGCTTCACTTCAGCTTCGTTTTAATTTTGGTTTGGTGTGTTTTTGGGTTGGCTTCCTTTTCATTTGGTTTTGCGGTGATTTGGTTTCGTTCTAGCTATGTTTTGATTCCTTTTTTTTTATATTTCGCTTTATATTAGTGTTATTTGGCTTCCTTTTAGCTTCACCTCGATTACTTTTTAATCGTTTAATTTTGGTAAAGTGCGGCTTCATTCTGGCTTTATTTTATCTTTTTTTTTATTTATTTTGGTAAAATTATTGCTTTACGTCAATCTCATCCTTGATTTTTTATTTTTTTTCGTTTTATTCATGTTTTATTTCCAGCTTTATTTTGGTTTCACTCTAACATTACGTTAATTTGAATCCGGCTTCACTCTTTCCTTAATAAACTGTATCACCTTTTGCTCGTTACACTCTGCTAGGCGCTTCGAAGGTCAAAAAATATTTATCGTTATTGTGTTTATTCTTTGTTTTGTAAGACCATGGTGGGTTTTTTTTTGTAATTGCAATTTTAAAAGTGAAATATTTTACTTTAACCTTTTTTTTTTTTGTATGCGTGATTAATTTGCAGGATCCTTCATTAGTTTTAACGTACAAGGTCATTTCTTTTCCTTGCCTGGTTTGCTTTGTCTCAATATTTTTCTGACGTAATGTTTCTTTTTAGTTACGATCCTTGTTGCCTCCCCTCTCTTTTATTTGTTTATTTCAAGGTGAGGTAGATATTTTTTTATGTTAGATATTTCTTTGTTTTATGTATATTTTGAAAGGCAGTGGAAGTAGAACCAGTAATTTAGCATTTGTGTTAGTGTTGATAGTGGTAGTAGTAGAAGTAGTAGTAGTAATAGTAGTAGTAGTAGTAGTAGTAGTAGTAGTAGTAGTAATGCAGGAGTAGTAGTAGTAGTAGTAATAGTAGTAGTAGTAGATGCTGTAGTAGTAGTAGTAGTAGTAATAGTAGTAGTGGTAGCAGTAGTAGCAGTAGCAGTAATAGAAGTAGAAGTAGTAGTAGTAGTAGTAGTAGTAATAGTAGTAGTAGTAGTAGTAGTAGTAGTAGTGGTAGCAGTAGTAGTAGTTGCAGTAATAGAAGTAGTAGTAGTAGTAGTAGTAGTAGTAGTAGCAGTAGTAGTAGCAGCACTAGTACATAAACTTAATATACAGAAGCTCCCATTTTCACACATCACCACCGCCACCAAAACAACCACACCCTTTTATTTCACCCTCTCTGTATCTCTCATTCTCTCTCTCCTCCAAGATTTACAGCCGAAACACAGGCGTGGAATTACCAAGTCACTTCAATAGCGATTGCATCCTTATGGCACCCTTTTATACGGCCCAGAATACGATGATTACTTTATTGGCCCCGCCCGAAGCCCCACACACCACGCCGCCTTCCCAAGCTTCATCTGAGAGAGGCACGACAGACGAGACTTATTGTTATATTGTTATGATAATTAGTTGCATATAGATAAGGGCAATTTAAGTCTGGTTTTAAGGGCTCGAGGTATTTGAGGCCTTATGGAGGTGTGACTTAAGGTGATTTTGTTAAGCGTGGTTTTTTTTTTTTTTTTGTACTTATTATTGAGGTTTTTCTTGTGCTGTGTGGTGTTGGATTTCCTGAGGTTGTGTTTAAGCCTTTGACTGCTAATGAGTCGATGCTACTTGTCTCATTTCATTCACTATGTTAGCCATTACAAATAGCGCAGAGGTATTTCCACCTGTTTCTATAGAATATAATTTTCTCTTCCTTTACATTTCCTGAGAGGCGCGTGAAGAGAACACAGACCAGCAACAGCTCACCTTTTGTTTACACCAGTAAAATGTACATAGCCAGGCGCTACCACGAGGAGAAAGCGGCTCCACCAGTGGCTGGGAACGACTCGCCTTACATAGATACACGCCTACACCGCCGCTCGCCGCTCAGTCCACAGCAAGACCCAACACTAGATACACCCCGCCACACGCTGTCAAGATTAGGCATAAAAGTTTTCAATCTTTATATAAACACAGATACACTCTCACTATCTTTTACAATCACAGAGCGCTGTGTATACAAGTGTCGCATCAGCCTGTAAAAAAGTAATGGAGCTAATAGATATGAGAAGATTTTTTTTTTTAAGCTTACAAACATACACATAATTAAAGAGCAAAAATTCAACTTTCTTCATCTTACGGCTGTTTAAGAGTTCACCACAGCGGATCAGCCTTCTCCAGTCAGTCTTCTGCGCCTTCTTCAGTGACACCCCATTACGATCATGTCATATTTCACTGTATCCATAAACCTTTAAATCTTCCTCTCTTTCTCCTGCAGAGTAGACCCATCATCCCCACCATCCTCCTGCCACACACTCCACTCTCCTCTCGACATACCCAGCCTCAGTCTCGCCTCTGCAGACAATGAAAGACCTCTCACTTCTCCAATACTCCTTTGTTGTCAGTGGCATCTTTCAAATTTGTGTTCTAAATTTACGCTATACCAGTGTACAAGTTAAATAGACCACACCAGTCAATAGCCTAAGCCTTTCCCTGCGATCTTTAGCAATTCTCGACACTAAAAACGGGAATAATATAAAGGAATAATATAAAAGATTATGCAATTTCTGGTGAGTTTAATGTTTACAGGTGGCTGTAGAACAAGATGAATGATTAGAATGGTTTGAAATTAAGGAAAAATGTATAATAAGCAACGAAACGGTAAAGGGGCAGTGTGTGTATCTATCCCCACTTATCTTTGCTACCAGCACACGAAAGTCAAGCGTAAAAATCAGGGGAAGTATTCACACTTGAAACATTTATCATTGCTTCTAATTAAGTAACAAAGAAGATAAGATACTGAAGATAAATGTGTATGTAAATGTGTGTGTGTGTGTTTCTTAAGTGTAATGTTTATGTGTTGAGTTTGTAGTGTTAAGCAGTATGTGTTCATGAAAAAAAATAAATAAATAAATAAAATAAAGAAAGAAAATGGAATAAGTTGATAAGTGAAGAGAAGAGAAATTAATAAAGAAAATTAAATGAGTTGATTTATACTCTCTCTCTCTCTCTCTCTCTCTCTCTCTCTCTCTCTCTCTCTCTCTCTCTCTCTCTCTCTCTCTCTCTCTCTCTCTCTCTCTCATTACCTCCCTTCTTCTTTCTTTCATTTTTTTTTCCATTTTCTCTCCTGTCTTAGCGTCGTAGCAATCCACTCTTCCATTCTCTCTCTCCTTTCCCTCCATCCCTCCTTCCCTCCACCCCTTCGCCCCTTCATCCCTCCGTCCCTCCCTCCAGCAGCCAGTAGACTTTTCCCTTAATCTTGAGCGCTCAGGTTGAAAAATGAGGAAGAAAAAGAGAGATTTTTTTGACGAAATTCAATCCGTTGGTTAATGATGCCCGAGGCTCACCACGCTTGCTTCTCCAGACGCTAATTAAGGCCAACCCGCTCACCTGTAACGACCAATTAGCCCTAACGATCCTGTGAGACGTAATTACCTGCCCATAATAGATATAATAGATGGAAATAGTAGATTTTGTTCTTAGAAAGTTTTAAGTTTTGAGTTCGTTCTGTCCTGGGAATGTGTGTGTGTGTGTGTGTGTGTGTGTGTGTGTGTGTGTGTGTGTGTGTGTGTGTGTGTTTTCAGTGGTTTGTTTCTTTAAAGTTTATATGTTTGTTTTCCTTTCTATTTCTTTTTCAGTGATTGTTTTTTTTTTATTACGTATTTTTTTTCTCTATTTCTGTTATTTGCCTTCGTGTTACTATGTTTTTTTTGTTGTTGTTATTTTTTGTGTAAATGGAAACACATTTATTGCTCGACAACTTCGCTACGAAAAGTTATATAATCTCTCTCTCTCTCTCTCTCTCTCTCTCTCTCTCTCTCTCTCTCTCTCTCTCTCTCTCTCTCTCTCTCTCTCTCTCTGACCAGTATTTGTTATTTTATTAATACTTTGGTAGCAAACATTATGTGTAATACGTTAGAGAGAGAGAGAGAGAGAGAGAGAGAGAGAGAGAGAGAGAGAGAGAGAATAAAGGCAGCGTGTTTCAGTTCGTCCAGCGTTAATCTCTCATATTACCTGGTATAAAATGTTCTTCTTTCTGTGCTGATGCCGAGTAATCAGGCGGGCGGGGAGACCTGTGTGAACAATGGTCCCTTTGTGTGTGTGTGTGTGTGTGTGTGTGTGTGTGTGTGTGTGTGTGTGTAAGTTCTACGCTTCTGTTTCCTTTCCTTTTTTCTCTTTTAAATTTCTGTTGTTTGAGTTTCACTTGTTCGTTTTCACTCTATGACTCTTTTCTTTTCTTTTTTTTTACTTTCGTGATCTTAATTTCTCCGTTTATTTCCTCTTTTGTTTTTATTGTTACTTAGTTTGTCTCTGTTCTTATCCCTCTTTTCCCTTTCATTTTTCTTATTTCTTTTTCTTTTCCCTTTTTAATCACGTATTCCTTCTTTCCTGTCTTTCTCTATTTTTTCCTCATTATCTTTTCCTTTACGCTTCTGTTCTACATTTTTTCCTTATATATCACTTATCCTTAGAGAGAGAGATAGATAGAGAGAGAGAGAAACACGCCCACACACCTTTTCCGCACCTTCTCCCTCCCTCCCTCTCCCTCTCCCTCCCCACCACGAGCCAGCCCTCCACCAGCCCCCCCAGCCTCTCTTCACCAGATTCTGCCTCTTTTCCTGCGGCCCAAAAATGCACCTCTTCTCCATCCCATCTCGAGGACTTTTTATCAACGCTCCACTTTGATCGCCATACGTGCGTCCAGCTCCAGACTAGGCGCGGGAGAGAGGGAAAGAGAGAGAGAGAGGGAGGGAGAGAAAGAGAGAGAGAGAAGGGTGGGAGGGAATCACGAGGAAAGAATATAGACGAAAAATATGGCTAGAGAGAAAAAGAAAGGTAGAGACAGAGAGAGAAAGAGCGAGGGAGAAAATGGATGATCGTCGGAAGGCAACATCTCCTCCCGAAGAATTGGGCTTGGAAGTCTCTGGGTGGGTGAAGAAATTTCCCATTTTTCTTCCCTATTACCTTCGATTTGACGGTCAGATGGCCTCGCTGAGTGGGAAAATGGGGGGTAGAAAGGGCCCAATTTAACAGCTAATTGCGCCCACTGGAATGCTTTGACCGAGGAAACTGGCCACGGGCGAGTAAATCTGTGTTTGGACAGAGAAACAACAGCAACAGACCGACCGCCAGCAGCCCGGGGCACGCGAGGTTGGGCTGGGCTGCGGAGGGAGCGAGGGCCGGGCGAGGGACACAGCGTAGGGAGGTCGCCAGGCTGAACTTCCGTTGTTACCTGTAGTAGTACATCGCGTCCTCCTCGTCCTGCTGCGCGTTGATTGTTTGGCGGGCGTGTTTTCTGACGTACCTGTGTGTGTGTGTGTGTGTGTGTGTGTGTGTGTGTGTGTGTGTGTGTGGTCTTGTGTATCTCTGTGTGTGTATTTGTGTAAAGGTTCTCTCTACCTGTGTGTGTGTGATTGTGTGTCTCAGCGTGTGTGTGTGTGTGTGTGTGTGTGTGTGTGTGTGTGTGTGTGTTGGTCCCTCTCTTTTCCGTCACCATCATTCATGTTTTCTATTTTTTTGAGTGTTTCTTCTTTTTTTATATATATACTTCCGATGCTTTACTTACCTGTCATTCATACACCTTCATTTTTCCATTGATTCTTTTGGACTTACTTTAATTTTTCAACATTTCCTCTAATTTTGTACTTACTTTTGTTGTGGCGCCACGTAAAGCACTTTTTAGTCACTTCACTTTTTCTACTTACCTTCTACTTTCCTCACACCCTAGTAAGACTAATAGATATACCAGCATTTCATCCTTACAATTACTTTTCTTACTCAATATAACCTTGATTTTCTAGAACCCACTCAGATCTCTACGTTTCATTTAACTCTCCTACGTATTTCTTTACTTTTCATCATATTATCGTCAGATTTAGATGTATTTAGTTAAGTCTATACCCAACATTCATTTTTCCACCGCCTCAACGTATAAATCCTACAAACTCAGGTTCCAGTAGTACGTATTCACTCAGATCTCTACGTTTCATTTAACTCTCCTACGTATTTCTTTACTTTTCATCATATTATCGTCAGATTTAGATGTATTTAGTTAAGTCTATACCCAACATTCATTTTTCCACCGCCTCAACGTATAAATCCTACAAACTCAGGTTCCAGTAGTACGTATTCACTCAGCGCGGCGGGATATATAAACACCAGACCTTCCTGATCCATAATGTGACCTAAGCAAACAAGAGAATTGCGGAGGGATCGGGAAATGCCTTTTGCTTGGTCTCTGATCCTGTTAGTCCTCGCTCTTATTGGGTTGGAATCCTTTTACCTCAAGGGAGAGGAGGATCCCGGCATCTGCTTAGGGTTGAGCTGCGAGGGAGGCGTTCAGGGTCCCTCAGTTTATGCATTCTGGGACCAGACGAGGAGCGTTCGATTCCATGAGATTTATGTGATGCAGCAGGGTTTGTTTATGCTGAGAGAGAGAGAGAGAGAGAGAGAGAGAGAGAGAGAGAGAGAGAGAGAGAGAGAGAGAGAGAGCATAATTATACACGCACATAAGTGAAAAATGAACAGGAAATATGAAAATAACAGTAATAAAACATAAAAAAAACTCCTGCAATAAAAAAAATAAAGAAATAAAGTAAAAGTTATTGCAGAGGAGAAGAAGAAGGAGGAGGAGGAGAAGGAGAAGGAGGATGAGGTTTACGAATGACGTCATAATCCAGGCATCAGCTGATCAGATAAACAAACAAAGCACGTGTGGTCGGGCTGAGTGTGCGGCGTCGACAGAAGGAGGGAAGAAGGAGGGAAAAGGGAGGAAAGGAGGAAGAGACAAACAAAGGAAGGAAAGAGATCAAAGGAGACAAAGAAGAGGTAAAAGAGGAGGTAAGGATGTTTGGGAAGAGGAAGAAAAGGAAGATAAGAGGTAAAGGAAGGTTAGGGATTAGTAATTTCCTCCTCCTCCTCCTCCTCCTCCTCCTCCTCCTCCTCTTCCTCCACTAATACTACCACCGTCCCTTCACCTCCTCTTCCATCCTTACAACTACACACACACACACACACACACACACACACACACACACACACACACACACAGTCTTCTTGAGCGACGGACACTTACGCTGAAATTGATGGAAAATTAAGCGCTAAGCAACCGTGACATAAAGTTCCTCCGTTCTAAATTGTCCACGAACCCCGAAAATCAACTGGTCCGGCTCCAAATGACTTGTGGAGGGATTCTTTAGTCTCCCCTTGAGCTGCCGGGCACGAAGGAACACAAAGGAAGAGCGAACAATACCAGAGCTGTTGTTAACCATTACGAGGTTGTTTAGGATAAGTTTGGAGTATGTAATGTTAAATAAAGGATGTGTGATAGTGAGAGAGAGAGAGAGAGAGAGAGAGAGAGAGAGAGAGAGAGGATGTGTGTGAAGGAAGTAACGAAATACGAGATGAAGGAAGGAGAAAGATAAGCCAACAACCCATCATTTCCTTCTCTTCTTAACTCACGAGCAGGAACTTCACTTTCTGATCGCATTTAAGTATTACAAAGGCGGCGATGCTCCGGCCCGCCACCTGCACAGCGAGACACAAGGAAGCAGGTGGAGGCGAGCAAGGAGGCATAACATAAGCACAGCCACGGCCACAAGTCACCTGTACTCTTTACTGCTGTATTTTGTATTTTCCACAGTTTTTAGCCTTGTGATCAGGTAAAATTCTATTATTTGCAGAGTTTTGTAAGATTTTCAGTGATTGTGGGAAAACGTTGAACAGAATGAAAAGTAAACTACTCTTGTTTAGTTTCACTGCACCACGTATATGTCAAGTGAAAAGAAGTTGTTGTAAATCATATTGATGACTTTAGTGGTTATTCTAAATTGTGTGATAAATAAACAGTTTTCTTAGGTGCTGCATGTGCGAGTAAGGAGAAAAAGGGGTATAGTGAATAAACCAATCAATCTAGTTGAAAATTAAGGTAAAAATAAAAACTGGTGGTAGAAAAAGGATACAAGTAAAAATTAAGTCCAAGAATTAGCATAACATCTGTAAAAGAAAGCGATAGACGATATAATGCAAAGTACGGTTTAAAAATCTTTCTCAGGTAGCCAAGGTTCATCTAGGTGAGGACTGCCAGGTGACTTAATGAGGCGATGAGAATCTTACGTAACTGGCGCTTCTAATTGGAGGACAAGGTGTGCGGCCAGGTGAGAGATGCTGTGGCCTTGGTGCTACTGATCCTGTGATGTTGTGGTGCTGTGGTGCTGTGATGTGGATGGTGATTCCTTTGTGCTTCATTATTCATATAGGTTATGAATATTCGCGAAGATGTGTATCCTTCTCTTTTCTTCCTGTTCTTCTTTCTTCTCTTCCTCTTTCCTCTTTGTGTCTCAAGTTTCATCTCCTATGCCCCGTTCTCCTTCTCTCTTTCCTCTATTTATGATATTTATTTCTACTTCTTTCTTTTCCTCGTTCTTTTTCCTCTTCTTGTGTCCCCTTCCCTCCTTATCATCTTTCCCCTTCCTTCTATGCTTTCTCATCCTCTTAAATTCATGCCATTCCTCCTCCTGCTCTTCTTTACCTCCTCCTCCTCCTCCTCCTCCTCCTCCTCCTCCTCCTCCTCCTCCTCCTCCTCCTCCTCCTCCCTTCACCCATAAGGAAGGCAATTGCATTATCGCCTCTCCGTCGCCTTGGCGTGAACGGAGAAATTGCACCAAGACGCATCACATATCCAATCAATAATTTAAGTATTGCGGTAAAAAAAAAAAAAAAAAAAACGAAGAAAAATGTGATGAAAACTGTATTGTGTCGTTTTTATTCCCCACATCAGTTGTTATTTAAGAATGATGTTGAATTACTGAAAGGAATGATGTGTGTATTTTTCATTTATTGTGAAAATTATTGGGGTGGAGACAAAAAGTGTTCTTATTTCACTCGTTGCTGATAAAGATTGAGCTGCAGAATCACTTAAAGAAACGCTGTATTTTTTTTTTTTTTTTTTCTTATTCTGTTTACTTATTTTTTTCAAGATTTGGGGATTTCCTTTTCATTTCCTTTCCCATTTCGTAAATTTCGTTCATTCTCTCTTCTTTTTTTTTTTTTTTCGTTTTCTTCGACAATCAATCTCAAGCACTTCACGCCATTAACGTTACGGCAGAAATCACGCATCAAAAACCCAAGCAATCAGGACATAGCCTTGTCATTTTCAATCATATTCGTCTTTTTCCACCTAAAATAGGGCCCAGACCGAGGAAAATATTTTAATTTCCCGCCAAATTCAGTTAAGGGCTTGTGCTACCACGTGGAAGAATGTGATTGGTCGGGAGTTGGCGCGAAAACGAGCGATCACCGGCGCTGATTGGCTGGAAAATGGGAACTGGCGCCACGGTCTGGAAAATGCATCTCACGATTATACTGGCGCGGCGCGATCTTGGGATTTCTTTGATATGATAAGCGGCCGCGTGTTTTATATGCAACGAGCGATTTTTCTTATGTTTTCAATATATACACGATATTCCTGGTTGTTCACGTCCTCCTTTTGTTTTATTGCATGAAACAACACTTTCCTTACGTATTTCAGCGCAAAACAAATATTTTTCTTCATATATTTCTCGATTTTACCTTTTATTTCCTACAAGACTTCTACCTTTTTTTTATTCTCAATATATACCAGATTTTATTTCCATGCATCCCTCTTTTCTATTCGTATATATATATGTTTCTTTTTTCTTTGTCTTTTATTTATGTATAAGCTTCTATGTCTGTGGTATTTTGGTATGTATTAAATGTATTGAGTATATTAAGTCACTTCTTTTCCTATCTCTTTCTTTCCACAGGTATCCAGGTGTGAAACAGCAAGTACAGTAAAGGTGAGAGCTTTCTTGTACCTTTTCTTGTTGTATTAAAATATTCCTGTGTTCTTAGAAATTTGTGTTACATTATGATGTTTATATATGTAAGAACGCGTCTAGTAAAAGTAACAGTAGTAGTAGTAGTAGTAGTAGGAGGAGGAGGAGGAGGAGGAGGAGGAGGAGGAAGAAGAAGAGGAAGAGGTGGAGGAAGAAAATAATAAGTGATGACTAAGTGTGATATGAAAAAAACTCCTTTTGCTGTGGCCGTGGTAATGATGGCAGATGTAGTGAGAATATTTAGCAGTGGTAGTGGCGATGATGAAAGTAACTAGGGGAAAGAAAACTCACGATTGTGGCAGTGATAAAGGGAAAGAAAATTAATGAAAGGGAAATGGAAAGAAAACCAGTGATTGACGCAACAAGGGAGGAAAGGGAAAGAAAACTAATGATCGTAGCAGAAGGGAATGAAAGGGAAACAAAACTGTTCAAAAGAAAGAAAAAGAAAGGCAAAGAAAACTAATGATTGTGGCAGGAAGGAAAGAAAGGGAGAGAAAAGTAATGCGAGGAAAGAAAAGGAAAAAGGAAATTAATGATCGTAGTAATAGCAATAACTGTAGTATTAGTAGTAGTAGTAGTAGAAGTAGCAGTAACAGTAGTAGTAGTAGTAGCAGTAGTAGTAGTAGTGATGGTGGCAGTGGTGGTGGTCGCGGTGGCGTGGAGAAGGAAGGAAGGTGGTTCTGCCGCATGCGCTTCTCCGCAGGCTTTTGTTTTGTCAATCGACCTCCACTGGGGGCCACCAGAGGGCTGGGAACCTTCCGAGTCTCTTTCCGAATTCCCTCTTTTCCTCTCGCTCGCAAACAGGAAAACAGAGTAAAAGAGGAAAAAAGTGAGAAAGCCTACAAAATCAAAACTTAATTATCTTTTTTATCACTTCGTTGTTTGTTATGGCCTTTGTGGAACATTTGTACGTTGTTTGTGCATTTTTATAAAGTGTTTACAGGTAACGAAAATTAAAGGTAAGGACAAAGATCTTAAAGTAAAGTATTATGTTCAGAAATTGTTGCATTAGAGAGAACGAAACAAAAACGAGAGGAAAAAGCGACGTAAGAAATAAAAAAAAAGAATGGAATGGAAAAATATATAAAAAAACGGAGAAAAAATACGAAAGGAACAGTGAAAGAGAGACAGAGACGAAAGAAAACAATAGAAAGAGAAAAGAAAGATAGAAACAGAGGAAGCAGAAAGACGAGCGAGAGAAAAAGAGAAAATGAAAGAAACAGAAAAGAGAGAAAAAAAAACAGGAAAGAAAATGGAAAAAAAATAAATAGGAGAGAGAGAGAGAGAGAGAGAGAGAGAGAGAGAGAGAGAGAGATCTACCCTCGTTCCTCCCTCACAAGAGATGAGCACCTCCCCACAACAACAAAACCTACTTTCCCATCTGAGGGTTTCGCTCTGGCTGGCACAATGGTGTCTTGCTGCGCCCTCCGAGACTCCCCGCCAGTTCGCATCCCGCCACACCCACGCCGCCTAACAATGACTCGAGCTCTGGGTGATTCGAAGCTTTGTTCTCAAGGATTTATGAGTGTCTTGAAGCATATGGATCTGAGATGATGTGGTTTTTTTTTTATTTTCATCTTCCCTACTCCTCCATCTGTTGGATTTTTATTTATTTTTTGCGTGTTTTATTTTTCTTTCGTTTTTCTCTTCCCTTTTATTCTATTTTTGGTGTTTTTTCTCTCTTTTCTGTCTTGTTTTACGTTTTGTTATCTCTTCCCTCGGTTTTTCCTTGCTTCTTTGTTTCTATCCTATATTTTTTATGTCTCTTTCTCCTCCTCCTCCCTTCATCTCTCTCCTCTTCCTCTTCCTTCTCCTCCTTCTCCTCCTCCTCCTCCTCCTCCTCTAATTGCCACTCTCCTTTAGGTACAACAAAAAAAAAAAAAAAACATTATTATTAACAATCAGTAAATGAATATCTTAATTACTATATTTTTCCAACCACTCGATGCGCCAACCAACCAGTCTGTCCTTCATTCCTCCTCCTCCTCCTCCTCCTCCTCCTCCTCCTCCTCCTCCTCCCCCTTTCCGCGTATGGGAGGCAGTGCAGTGTAGCGTGAGGTCGTCCTAATTGAATTGCTTAAAAAAGGGACTGCCCGGACCTTTTCGCCCTTACCGCCGCCACGTGCAAGGGCCGTCCATCCCTGCCTGGCTTTGGCGACTTCGTTATTAAGGTTCGCGCGTGAATGGGTGTGCCTCGTCCGGTGAGAGAGGAAGGGGGAGAGGAGAGGGTAGGGCTGTTTGAGGGGTGAGGGGGCCTTGAGAACTGTGGAAAAATGGGAAATGATAGAGGATAAAACAGAAAAGAAATGAAAGTAATGAAGAATGATAAAGCTAGAAATGACTGGTTAGGTGAAGGAGTGTCGTGTGTATGTTTGAATGAGTAAATGCTGTTAAGGGAATGTTTCTGATGACTTGCCCTTGAGAACTGTGAAAAAAAAGTTGAAAAAAAAATATTAGAGGCTGAAAAAAAAGTTACTCGAAATATTATTATATAAATGACTGAATTAATATATATTTTTGAGGGAGGAGAGAATGTCTGAAAGGGAATGGTGCCTTGAGACCTGCGTAAAAATGGGGGAAAAATAGTAGAGAATAAAACAAAATAAAACAAAATGATGATAGATAGAATGTTATGTGTTCAAATTAATACATATTTCTAAGGGAGGAAATGGGGTGCTTGAGGGATGGGGGACCTTGAGAACTGCGGAAAATAGGGAAGCTATGAGAAAATAAAACAAAAGAAAAATAGATTAGAGAAAAGATATTATATAAATCTTTTATTACCTAAATGTTTTTTTTTAAGAAATGCTGCTTTTTATTCGTTTTTATATGCAATTGTGAATGAAATTTGAGATTCTTAAGACGTGAAAAATTATTAATGTAAATGGTTAAGTTAAAAATATTTGATTTCTTCGGTTTTTCTCTGACGATGAGAGAGAGAGAGAGAGAGAGAGAGAGAGAGAGAGAGAGAGAGAGAGAGAGAGAGAGAGAGAGAGAGAGAGAGAGAATGAGTGAATGAAGGAAGGAAGGAAGAAGGAATCGGAGAATACAAAAATATACTCTGAAAAAAATAAAGGATACGAAAAATTAAAGAATATGAACAAAAACTAAAAAGAAAATTGAGAGAAAAAGATGAAAAGCACATAAATAAAGTATAAAAGTACAAAAAATGAAGCGGATGTACAAATAAATGAGAAAGAACGTCAAGAAAAAATATGAAGAGGAGGTAGGAAATTAAAAGTGCACGATAAAAACATGAATAACAGGAGGAAGAAAGAAAAAGGATTAAGAAAAGTATGAAAAAATATAAAATGAAGATGAGTGTGGAATGAAATATAAAACAACAACAACAAGAAAGACACACCTGCACTTCATCTCAAAGGAACCCTAAATATACCCAAGAAGAAGAAGAAGAAGAAGAAGAAGAAGAAGAAGAAGAAGAAGAAGAAGAAGAAGAAGAAGAAGAAAGAAAAGGAAGAGATAAGGAACATGTGGTTAGAAGGAATGATAATAATAATAGTAAGAGGAGGAGGAGGATGGAAAAAGAAGAAATAAAATGTAGAAGAAAAAGAAGAGGAACACCACCACCACCACCACCAACAACAACAACAACAACAAAACAACAAAAACAAAAATAACAAGCAGTTAAAAGATGAAGGGAAACAAGAAGAAAAAAAACAAGAAGAAGAAGAAAGAAGCTTAAAATACAAGACCACCACCGTGCCCCTAAGAAGATGAAGAACAAGAACAACAAGAACAAGAACAAGCAGGGGATGAGAGACTGTTCCGTGCCCCGCCCTCTTAACTCTTAAGTTATTACGAGGAAATTGATCACCTTAATAACCACCCTAACGAGCTAACTACCCCCGAATTACTGTGGCTTGTTCTGGATGGCTTCATCAAGGCGCGGCGCTCTAGCCTAAATTTTTATAAAGATATTAAAGTTGTTTGTGTCTTGTGATTTTGGGGTTCGTTTTTGTTAGTGTGACCTCTCTCTCTCTCTCTCTCTCTCTCTCTCTCTCTCTTGGGATCCCTCAAACTGCTGGCCACCATCCTTACACACACACACACACACACACACTACCACCACCACCACCACCACCACCACAGCCTAGCAAGTCTATTACTTTCCTAATTACACAGAAAACGTGAAAACTTATGCTGCATTTTGCTCAGTCACTCGGAACACCCACAGAGTAGCGACTGGCGGCACGGAGAGACACAAGACCACGCACTGAATTCTACTGTAGGCGCGGAGTGGAGCAGAGGGGGGAGGGAGGAGGTGGAGGAGAGGGAGGTGGACGCTGGCTTTCATGGAGTCCTCTTGTCTTGGAGTGAGGAGGGAACGCAGTGGAATGAAACGTGTCCGAAGGTTTCTGACACGCGCGGGACAGTGGAGCACGCAGATTCATTATATAAGCTTTGATCTCAAGATGAGTTATTAGAGGGCGTGAGGTTTTTTCCACCCTAACGTATCCGAACCGCCCAGATAACGCTATTTAAGTTAATGAATGGATATTTTAGCTCGGCTCTTGCTCCTCT
>NC_087188.1:8426234-8438734 GCF_035594125.1 Scylla paramamosain
ACCATTTTCTTCGTCCCTGCGTCTGTCACTGTGGCAAAGTCCTCGCATAACAACACAGTCACGCGTTCCGATCCCTCTCGATTTATGTGAGGGTTTTTACAGCACCACGGAGCCTCTTCAGCCACCTTCCATCTCGTCCAGCCCGCAACTAACTGTGCACTGCGTCTAATTCTCTCATTTCACCGGGTCTCCTCTTGCTTGGAGCCAAGATCATCAGCAGGCGGATGGACAGGGGCCGGCGGGCACTGGTGCGCTGTGTGGTCCCTCTATGTTGGGGGCGAGACGCGAGACAGTGAGGCGGCCCCGTCCCTTTACGCCCGCCAGCACTCATCACCCGCCCTCGGTCTTCCCTTAAGAACACACGCACACGTCCTTAATCCCAAAGTATCTGAATGCTGTGGCGGTAAAGAGGAGATACCTAGACACTGCCTCGTGCCGCGGGGTGGATGACGAGTGGGTGACGAGGATTGCGCCACCTCGACCCGCGCCATCAAGTCAATTCATTAGCATATTCATCCTGCAACCTTTTACTTTTTTATGCCCTGGGGGGAGATATTACCACCATGGTGCTGTGTGTACCTTATGTTGAGCGCGTCACCTCGTAATGACACCACTCACACAGCTACCCACCTACCCCCCCACCCCCGCCCACTCACACACACACACACACACACACACACACACACGGCCATGACTCACTGGGAAAAAATGAGAGTGAGGCGTTGAATCCCTCCTGGAAGAACCGTGACGAGGCAACACAGCGAAGAAAATGGGACACTAGTTGGTGACTGTAGTGGTGACTGTACCTGGGGCTTCCTGGGGCGGGCCTGAAATTATTACCTTTATGAGGAGCGATGAAATGACACTTAGGGACCTCTCCTCCACTCCTCCTCCTCCTCCTCCTCCTCCTCCTCCTCCTCCTCCTCCTCCTCCTCCTCTTCCGTCTCCTCCTCCTCCTCCTCCTCCTCCTCTTCCTTCTCCTCTTCCTCCTCCTTTATGCAAACAGCCTCGTAAGCAGCCAATGAACTATTGCTGTTTGTTTTTCCTTTGTATTCCTTTTTATTCCTCCTCATCCCCCTCCTCCTCCTCCTCCCCCTCCTCCTCCTCCTCCTCCTCCTCCTCCTCCTCCTCCTCCTCCTCCTCCTCCTCCTCCTCATCTTCTGTCTGTACTTACACTTTCCTGACCTCCACGTTCTTCTTTATTTGAGTCTTTTTCATTAATTTTCTTCTTATTTATCTCTCTCTTTATCTCTATTTTGACAATTTACGAGTAGCTCAGGATTCTCTAACTTACTCGACTCGTTACCATCATTTTCAGTACGTTTATTGTAAAATACTGGGATGTCTTTTCCGTATCTGAGAATCTGATTAGAAGTTAAGAGATCCATTTTGCTGGTCTGTTTTTATCCTCTCTCTCTCTCTCTCTCTCTCTCTCTCTCTCTCTCTCTCTCTCTCTCTCTCTCTCTCTCTCTCTCCTCTCTCTCTCTCTCTCTCTCTGTTATAGCGTGCCACCATTCTGTTCTTCATTAACATTAACAGTGTAATTAACAGCATTCATACATCTACATAATTACTGCGATCATTCAATTACTTATGTTCATATACTCGTACGTTCCTGTGTCGTGACAAGAATATGATATCGCAACAAACGACTCTTATTCACAAACATGTAACAATTTGAGGATAAAAGTATTCACTCAGGTAATTCATTATGCTTATCAATTTATATTCTCTCTCTCTCTCTCTCTCTCTCTCTCTCTCTCTCTCTCTCTCTCTCTCTCTCTCTCTCTCTCTCTCTCTCTCTCTCTCTCTCTCGCCCTCGTACGCACCACCTGCCTTCCTTCGTCGGAGTCAGTCTGCCGATTTCGTTCAGTTTTTGCTGCACCGAAACCTCGCCAAAAACCTTCCCGTCAGCCACGCCACCTTCCCCACACACACACACACACACACACACACACACACACACACACACACACACACACATACACACACACACACACAGAGTAACGTCACTTTCACCTCTTATTTGGAACGTACGAGTAAGAGAGAGAGAGAGAGAGAGAGAGAAAGAGAGAGAGAGAGAGAGAGAGAGAGAGAGAGAGAGACGGAGGACACTTTCTTATCCGATAGTTCCTTTATTTTCCTTATTTTCTTTACGTCATTCTCTTAAACCTTCGTCATTTTCATCTTTTATAGAAGACGGGCGGACAAACAGACATACGTACATACGGACAGACACAGAAACATATAGACAGATAGACAGACAAACATAAATATACACAAACAAACAAATAGACACAAATCACTCATGATCACAATCCTCATATCTTTTTTTTTCCAGTTTCCTTATTTTTCCCTTATTTTTTTCCCTGCATTTCTCTGACCGTCATCATCGGGACTTCCTTTCCTCAGAGCACCATACAATTACCCGCCCATCTCCGCGACCTAGCAGTCATTAGAGCAGAGTCTCTTGTGTAGCGTATAACCAGTATGACTAATTGCGTTTGTTTATGGGGCCCTGACTGTGGTTGATGGTAGTGGTGGTGGTGGTGGTGGTGGTGGTGAGGGAGATGGATGGTGGTGGTGGTGGTGGAGGAGGATGTGAGGGAGGAAATGTAGATGGTAATTTCAGCATGGGAGAAAAAATGGGGTTAGTTAGGGGATATGGTGAGAGAGAGAGAGAGAGAGAGAGAGAGAAGAGCACGCACGCGGCCTCCTTTCCCCACCGCACGCGCCTCTTCTCTCGGCACGTGGCAGATGACTAGCACGTGCAAAAGTGCGTCACGTTCCTTACTAAGCCAACATGAAATTGCTTCTCCTCCTCTCCTCCTCCTCCTCCTCCTCCTCCTCCTCCTCTTGTCTTTACAGTGCTGTCACTCTCACCGACATCAACTTTGTTTAGAGAGAGAGAGAGAGAGAGAGAGAGAGAGAGAGAGAGAGAGAGAGAGAGAGAGAGAGGTTCTTGACTCCACTAAGCGTCAAATATTTCGATCCTATTAACACTGATGAAACACAAGTCGAATTTTATGGGATCTAATGCTATCTTATGGAATTTAATGGTATCTTGTAATAGTCTTCCTTGAGATTAGGAGTAAACTGCTCACACACACACACACACACACACACACACACACACACACACACACACACACACACAGAGAGAGAGAGAGAGAGAGAGAGAGACCAAAGAAAACATCTACATATCCTTATTATGGCGTTTCTTAAGAGAGAGAGAGAGAGAGAGAGAGAGAGAGAGAGAGAGAGAGAGAGAGGTAAAAAACAGCTAGACTCGCCCGACATCCCGCGCAACACGGCTAACAAGGGCGGACTATCTAATGACACTCGTTATGTAAACATTAATTGCCGCCACCCTCATTCCTTTTGGATAATTGCCCATGAAAAAGAGATGCTTAGGGGGTGGCAGCTTCCGGGGGACAGACACACAGACAGACGGACAGACAGGGAGACAGGCAGACTTATATGTACACACACACACACACACACACACACACACACTCATTACTTGTTTTTATATATTTTCTTGTGTTCTTGTTTTATCTTTTTTATTATCACTATTTTTACTCTATTTTATTCATAGTTTAGTGTTGTCTTTTCATCTTCATTTTTCTGTGTTTTCGTTCTTTTTTTTTCTGCGTATTCATTTCCTTATAATGAGTTTGTATCATTTTGTTGACGTTTTGTATATTCATTTTTCATCATTTTGCGTCAGGTGTTTTTAAATAATCTCATGACACTTTTTTATGTACTTACTTTTTTTCTGTTTAATTTAATAGCATTTCAGTTTCATTCAAGTAAGATTTTATTATTTTTTTTCACAAGATTTTTTCTTTACTCTTTTTCTCTCTAGTTTAATGTTGTGTTATCAAATGATTTTCCTGTATTGTGATATTCTCTTTGTTTCTTTGTTCTTTTTGTTCTTTTTCATGTGTTTCTATTCATCTCTCTGTTTATCAATATATCTGTCTTTTTATATATTCGCATATGTATTTACAATTTTCCTTCAGTCTGCATGTCTTGGTTTATCTATCTGTCTAACTATCTGTCTATCTATCTATCTATCTATTGATCCACTTCTCACCTCACTTCCAAGCCCCACTTCCTCTTCACTTCTGGAAATTTCTGCTGTCACATTTCCCTCGTTTAATTATCGTATATTCTCTTAATACTCTTGGCTTAGAGTCTGTTTTCTTGTCAGCCAGTTCTTAGAATGGCAGTGGGGAAGTTTTTGTTTTCATCCGGTCAGTTTTGTCGAGCCCCTCTCTCTCTCTCTCTCTCTCTCTCTCTCTCTCTCTCTCTCTCTCTCTCTCTCTCTCTCTCTCTCTCTCTCTCTCTCTCCTTTTTTTTTTCATTTATCCTTCACAGTTTTTCTATATGAACTCTTACTTGGTTTCTTTACTACAATTGATCTGGTTTAATTCCCTCCTTCTCCTCCTTCTCCTCCTTCTCCTCCTCCTCCTCCTCCTCTTCCCCCTCCTGCTCTTGACTCGCTTCCCCCTCCATCTTTTACATTTCTCCATTTGATTTCTTTCTTACTCATCATCCCCAGAATTATTATCACTACCATCTTATTCTTCCTCTTCATCCTCATTAGCTCTCTCTCTCTCTCTCTCTCTCTCTCTCTCTCTCTCTCTCTCTCTCTCTCTCTCTCTCTCTCTCTCTCTCTCTCTCTCTCATCCATCCTCGTCATTCTTATCCATACTTTTTTTTCTCATTCTCATATTCATCATCAAAACTTCATTCCTACTACTTTCCTTTCCTTCCCCGCCCTTTCCTCCGGCACCTAACCCTCCTCCTCCTCCTCCTCTTCCTCCTCCTCGTCCTTCTCCTCCTCCTGCTCCTCCTTATCTCTCTCTATCTCCATCGCCTTCGTTTCCCAGCAGGATATTGTCCATTAGTTAGGCTGGCTCGCTGCGGCCTCACCTCTCTGTTTAATTAATTGCTGGTCTTTCCTTCACACTCCTTGGTTATATGTTTGGTTGTTTGTGTTGTGTTGTGTTGTGGTGTGGTGTGGTGTGGTGTGGTGTGGTGTGGTGTGGTGTGTTGTGGTTCTTCATTCATCTTTCATTGTTCGTTTGTTTCATAATGTTTTTTTTTCTAGTTTTCTTTTTTTTTATTTAGGTTTTGTTATAATTTTACTTGTTTCCTCTTTTTTTCGTTTTTACTTCTATTCTTATTTTTTTATCTTTTTTCTTTCTTTTTTTGTTCCTTTTCATCCTTTTCTTTTTCTTCTTCTGTCTTCCCTTGTTGTTGCTGTTGTTGTTGTTGTTGTTGTTGTTGTTGTTGTTGTTGTTGTTGTTGTTGTTGTTGTTGTTGTGGTTGTTGTTGTTCTTTTAATCTTCCTTTTCACCCTTTTTCTTCTTCTTCTTCTTCTTCTTCTTCTTCTTCTTCTTCTTCTTTTCTATTTCTTCTTGCTTTCTTCTTTTTTCTTCTTTTTCTTGTTTGTTTTATTGATTATATTTTGTTTTTAATCCTGTTTTTTTTTATGTGTTTTCCTATTTTCATCAATTTGAGCTTAATTTTTAACTCAGAACTATCTTCTTATTTTCCCTCTTATAGTTTCCATTCACTTTATATATCATTACCAAAAGTTTTCCCAAGTTTCCATTTTACACTTTAATTTTCATGCGAATTCTTTACTTTTTTTTTATCATTATTATTTTCACCTTCACCAGTCCAGTTTTTCTTCTACACCCTCACTATCCAGTACTTTCTTGTAGTTACGTCACTATTATTCGTGTTGCCGTCATTCAAGTATTTTTTTGGTTCTACTTGTATTATTTTCTTGCACTTTATAGTTCTGGTTTTCTTTTTTTTTTTTCATTCATGTACAGTTATCTCATTTTACTTAATTTTCACTATTTTTGTTTGTTCTCTCAGTTTGCTTTTTTCCTTGTTTTGTTTTCCTTTTCATTTTTAAGGTATTTGTTGTGTTGTTGCTTCCCTTTACTTCTAAATTAATCAATACTCTTCTCGTTCTTCTCTCTTTCTCCTCTCTCTCTCTCTCTCTCTCTCTCTCTCTCTCTCTCTCTCTCTCTCTCTCTCTCTCTCTCTCTCTCTCTCTCTCTCTCTCTCATTCACTTGTTTTTCTTTCATTTACTTTGTACAAAATATTTCTTGTATTCTGTATTTGTTAATCACTTTTCTTCATTTTGTCTTCTTTCATGTCTGTTTTTTTCTTCCTTTCTTTCTTCTTATTTTCATCACCTCATCACCACTTATGAATCTGAAGTTCTCTTTCTTCTCTCCCTTCTCTCCTTCCTTTACTCCTTTTCTTACAAGGATATCAGGATACCACTTCCTAAACAGAACAATGTAAACCGGTTTTATAGCCATTATTCCTTCCCTCCTTCCTTCCTTTTCTCCCTCCTTTTCCTCTTCTTCCTATGATGTTTATTCCTCGTGCCATTTATTTCTTCCTTTTCCTCTGCCTGTGCCATTCCTTTTATTATTATTGTTTTCTTCTAGTTTATTCCACGGTAGCTTCTCTCCCTCCGTCTCTTCCTCTTCCTCCTCATACTTCTCACTGTTCCTCTTTTCTTCCTTCTTTTCTTATATCTGTGTCATTTCTTTCATTATTGTCTATTTTTAAGTCCTCCCTCCTTCTCTTCTATTCCTCCTCTTTTTCTTCTGATAATGCTATTTCTTTCATTACTGTTTTCTTCAAGTTTATTCCCTATATCTACTTTAGCGCCTCTCTCTCCTTCCCCTCCTCCTCCTACGCCCTCCCATCTGCTCCTCTCCCTCGCACGTTATCAGAAGCATCGTGTGTGACAGACGGTCGACACATCCTTACCACTGCCCAACTTCCCTGCAGGATACCCAGCCGGTTTTTTTTCTCCCTCCCTCTCTCGTCTCCCTTCACAGCCCTCAGAGGACAGGTATGTGTGCCAGGTGTAACTGTGCAACTGGCGGCGCATATGGCATCTCTAGTTCATGGGTAGAGTGTTTGGTAACCGCAGTTTGGGTGTAGCTTGTATAATCCATGGTTGTATCCTTGTGTGTGTGTGTGTGTGTGTGTGTGTGTGTGTGTGTGTGTCCTGTACCCAGTGTCCAAAGATGCAAGGTGACAATTGGTTTCCCGGTAGCCATCTGTTCCTCCTTGTCTGTCTGTCTGTCTGTCTGTTTGTCTGTCTGTCTCACTCGATTCTTCCTTCATGTTTTACGTATTTTTAAGTTTGAGTCGTTTGGTTTCTTTCCTGCTCATCATCACCGAAATTATTATAGCTCTCTCTCTCTCTCTCTCTCTCTCTCTCTCTCTCTCTCTCTCTCTCTCTCTCTCTCTCTCTCTCTCTCTCTCTCTCTCTCTCTCTCTCTCTCGCTCTCTCTCGTCATTATTATCAATATTTATGTTCGCTTTCATGTTCACTGTATTAACTTCATTCCATCTTTCTTTCCTCCATCGTCCTTTCCAACAGCACCTCCTCTTCCTCCTCCTCCTCTTCCTCCTCCTCCTCCTCCTCCTCCTCCTCCTCCTCCTCCTCCTCTTCCTCCTCCTGTTAGCCTCAAGAGAGAAAATGTGACAGCCCACTCATTTTACTCATTAATATAGAACATGTTCATCATTGAGTTACTTATTATTATTATTATTATTATTATTATTATTATTATTATTATTATTATTATTATTATTATTAATATTATTATCATTATTATTATTATTATTCACTTTCTTACCTACTACTACTACTACTACTACTACCACCCCCACACGCATAGGTACTGCCACTCTCTACCTATTAATATACCTTAATTACTTTTCTCTAATTACCATAGCATCTCAGGTAATCCATATGTATTAAAACAGTTTTCCATTTTCTTCTATCTTTCCAGGAGCAACAAAAAACGGGAAGAGAAGCTCACCCGGAGGCTGGTGATTACCTATGGACAGGTAAGTTAATGAGGAAGTTTTTAGGTGTTTCTCAGGTGTTGGGATGCTACTTAGGCCTACTGATATTGCTTTTTTTTTTCTTTAGTCCTTTCCTTTTCTTTTTTACTTATTTATTTATTCATTTTTTTATTATTTTTGGGGTTTTAAGGATATTTGTTTTGTTTTGCGTATTATTGTTTATATTTATCTTGCTTTTCATTCTTTTTTTAAGAGATTTCAGCAGCTACGGGTTTTATTTATTTGTATACTCTTTCATTCATTCATACATTCATTCATACATTCATTCTATTCATGGATCGTGCATTTTCTCTCTTTCGTTTTGTATTTTTCCCTTAAGTGTTCGTATTTCTGTGATTTTGTTGTTATTGTTGTTGGTCTTGTTGTTGCTGTTGTTGTTGTTGCTGTTGTTGTTATTGTTGTTGTTATTGTTGTTGTTGTTGTTTTAATCCTTGAGGGCTGTTCTATCTTGTGTCACTTCATTATCTCTCTCTCTCCTCTCTCTCTCTCTCTCTCTCTCTCTCTCTCTCTCTCTCTCTCTCTCTCTCTCTCTCTCTCTCTCTCTCCTCTCTCTCTCTCTCTCTCTCTCTCTCACATGTTGCGCGTCATGGGAGGTAAGGAGCGGCAGATCGGCACTAACAAAGCTGCAGGCCACACTCAACAAGCGCCTTCACTTCCACAAATTAACGCAATGGACACACTTCTTCACACTGAGCTGACAACTGCTTATACTCGTATCTGATGATTTATCAAGATTCGCAGCCACGGAGACACGGGAGAGAAATAACAAGGAGAAAAAGATTAGGACAGTAAAGGAAAGGTGTCAATCTAAATAATTTCTAAGTGACTGGGTATGAATAGAATCAGGTTAAACTTTGAAAAACTATTAAATTCGTAGCCAAAGAGCTGAGATAGACTGAACAATGAAAGAAAGTAAATACAGGAAAGGGATAATTCTATATATTTTCCCAAGTGACGGGAGATAAAAAAGAAAAAAACATTAAACTTTGCAAACCATTGTAATTTAGTAACAAAGACCTAAGAGAGAGATAGCAAAGAAAATAAAGGAAAATTCATCAGTCCAAGTAATTCTGAAGTGACGGAACATGAATAAAGAAAAGAAAACATCAAACATCGCAAAACTATTACAATGTGTTCATAAAGACACAACAGAGAGATAACAAGGGAAAAAAATATAAGGAAAATAAAAGAAAGACATCAATCTATTTAATTCCCTAGTGACGGTGCCTGGAAAAAAATAACCCATTAAACTTTGCAAACTATTAGAATCCTCCTCGCGAAAAGTTATAGGCGGTAATAAGTTTTAAGCATCAATAAAGGTAATGACTGGTATTTCGTGTTACCTGTTGCTCTAAATCACCTGGCACTCACCTGGTGGCCGCCCTTTAATCGTAATGACTTGTTACCTGAAGGATGGCAACGTGATTACAGGTAAAACTTTGTAAAATTCATTGCAGAGAGAGAGAGAGAGAGAGAGAGAGAGAGAGGAGAGGATGAGAGAGAGAGAGAGAGAGAGGAGGGGGGGAGAGAGGGAGAGGAAACCACATGATCAACTACCTCACTAAATAAGCACAGTCAGAAAACATGACGCGAAAAAAATCACCACGAATCATATTTATGTTCTTGGCGACGTGCGAAGAGAAAGAAGACGAAGGAAGGAGGAGGAGGAGGATGAGGAGGAGGAGGAGAGGCCGTCACGTTTGCGGTAATCGTGGCGTGGCGTGGCGTGGTGTGGGCCAAGTGACTGCAACGGCGTAATGTGAGGCTGGCGGCGTGTGGCATAATGCAGTGTGTAATTTATGTCCCACGTCAGGGAGGGATAATGATGGAGGCACGCCACGCAGGCTCTCCGCGCTCCCGACGGCGACTGGAGGAGCTACTGACGATGTGGGCTTTTTTCTCTCGTACGCGTAGACATGGTGGTTAAAAGATAGATAGTGTGAGGAAATATTTGTGTGTGAATAGTAGTGTGTGGTTGAGTCTTTAGTGCATTGTTACTCTATTAAAGGTTGTAGTGGAGTTTCTTGTTTTTATTATCGTGTGGGCAGAGTTGTTGGTTAAAAGACTGTGTTGGGAAATGTTTGCTTGGTTAATGTTGAGTTTTTTATTGCATTGCTGGTTTGTTTATGACGCGATGTGTGAAAAGTAATTAAGAAATAAAGATAGGTGACACAGGCACATTGACAGACACACGTACACACAGATCAATATAGAGAAGAGACGGACAGACTTAAACACAAGCAAAGGTAAAGACAGATAGGTTAAAAGACACAGACTGACACGCAAAGATAAAGACAGATAAAGACACATTGTTACGTCTTCAGACATACAGATAGACAGGGAGGGAAGAGACCAATAACAAATGGATAACTAGGAAGAGAGTGAAGGATGGAGGGAGAGGAGGAAGGAGTGAAGGAGAGAGGGAAGGGAGAAAGGAGGAAGGGAGGGAAAGAAGACGAGGAGGGGGAGGTGGGAATTGCACAAGCCAAAACATATAGTCAAGATAAATCATACGAGGTGTCTACCTAGGGAGGTGCAATGACGTTTGACTAACTCACCTGCAATTACTACACGAACACCTGTAGCGAAAGGAAGGAAGAGAGAGGAAAGAGAAGCTACAGGGGGAATAAACTTTAAGAAAACAACAGTAATGAAAGAAATGACACAGAGAGGAAGAAGAGGAGGAGGAAGAGGGGGAAAGGGAGAAATATCACAGACTTCAGATGAGTTACCGCACACTGGCCTTGTTACCTAAAATCTGGACTCGGAAAAGTGGACATACACAGCCTACCCCGGGCCGGAAAAGTGTCCAGGCGCGCCCTAAAAAACACCCCTAAAAGTTGCCTTGTCCCTTTGGAAACACGCGTCACTTTTTCCCGTGGTTGGCGGGTGGTGAGGGTTGGAGGACAGAAAACCCTGAAAGCCGGGTGTCTGTCTCCAGCGGGCCTCCCCAGCTGCCTCGTTCCCAGGGCTGGCGATGGCGTGGCTGTGTTGCGTCTCGCTTACACCCACATGTCACTCCCAGAACATTTGCATTCCTCTGTTTGTCCTTCCTCCTCGGCCTTTTTCTTCCTATTCTCCGCGTTCTCCGTTTTCATCAGGATTATCCCGTATTTATCATGTTTTCTTTGGCTATTAACGCCCTTTCTAAACCACCCACCCACACCAACCTCACTCTTTTTTCTCTCTCACTTTCCCCTCTCTCTCTCTCTCTCTCTGTCTCTCTCTCCCTCACTCTCCCGCACGTGACTCATTATCATAACAGTGGTCGCCTCTTGTGGTCAGCTCAATAGCTAATCTAGGACCAGGTCAGGTTTGCAGCGAGTAAGACCTCCACTGTTCCTTATGTTCTGTAATCCATGACCTTGCTAAGCCTCCAGCACTCCCGCTACTGTGTCTCAGGTTCCAGGGTTCCAGAGGCTGTGAAGTGGCGGGCCTCCCTCACAGCAGCGTATCGGCAGGCGGCTCACAGAGGGCGATAAGGGCGGGAACAGTTTAGCTCGGGATTACTTGGTGGTTTATCTCTTTGTTCCGTGATGGCTCACTCCCAGCGGACCGCGCGCACTGTTACCAATACCAAGCGGTCACCTCACCCCCTCCACACCGCCGCTTGTAGAACTGATGGCAATGTAGCACCGTGTACTTAAACTTTTTTCATATCTTATATCGGCAACTTCTATAATTCCTGAGGCTTTCAAGAGTGTTTTCATGACCCTAGCAATAATTTAGCAGACATTCTGTACTGCCGATGGATAAAGCACTCGTAAAAACACCATCATACTCATCTCTGGTCTTTGAAAGTACTTCTGATGACGGAAAATAGCGTCTAGCTTAGGTTAGGTTTTTAGAAATGTTTTCATGATCCCAACAATAATTTAACACATAATCTGTGTTGCCAGTGGAAAAAAATACTCATAAAAACGCGACCTGACTCATTTCTGGCCTTTGAAAATACTACTGGTGAGAAACATAGCTAAGAATACGAGATATCATGACTACCGTAAATTTTTCATGTGTGATGGTGTTTGGTGGATGGGTGGGTGGAAAGTGGTGGTGATGGTGGTGGTGGTGGTGGTGCCTCCAAAGGACGTGGTGGCTGCGTTGACACGACTGGAGGCTCCAGGGGGCCCAGGGAAAGAGAGGCGGCTGGTGTGTGGAGGCGAGGGTGATGTGGATCTTTATCTTGTTACAGAGACGAAGTTAAACTGTATAGAGGGATGAGTAAGGACGAGGAGACAAGGCTGGCTCTCTCTCTCTCTCTCTCTCTCTCTCTCTCTCTCTCTCGTTTCCTGTCCTGTCGAAGCTCCTTTATATTTTATTCTATTCTGCTATGGCTCTAAACATCTCTCGTTCAGAATTAGATCAGTTTATTCCCATTATTTGCATGATATATTTGATCTCTTCTGGTTCACTCTCGCTCTCTCTTTCCCCCTTCCTTCACGTTGGCATTATTTAGGTCAAAGCCAACCTCCCATATTCTGTTCGTGTCTTTCATCTGAGTCTCCCCTTAAACTCTTGTCCCTCTCTGCCATACGTTTTCTTTTTCCCCTATTTTCTTTTTTTCGTGTGTCCT
>NC_087188.1:8443734-8446234 GCF_035594125.1 Scylla paramamosain
TGCGTGGCTTCTTTTTAAACTTTGCTGCATTGTTGCGTGAAGAGAACATCACGAGGCATTATGAGCACAAAGAGCGGATGTAAAAATGGGGAAGCACAAAACATTACGTGTGTTTTACATTCAACGCTGTAAAGAGTTAACACGTTTATACGGTAATTCTAAACCCTCTCTGCACCTTACCTTTCCTTACCCCTCCTTCCCCTCACCTTCCTTCTGTCTATTCCTCCTTTACCCATCCTTCTTTCCTCCCTTCCTTCCTTTTCCCCTTTCCTCCGTCTCTTCCTGAATTCTTCCTCTGTAATTCTTTTCCTTCCACAAATATAATCTACATTTCTCTCCTCTGTACCCTTCCTACCTTGATCGTTCTCCCTGTACCTTTCCCGTCCCGTCCCCTCCCTCTCCCTCACTCTCTCACTCTTCCTCTCTCCCTTATGCACCCTTCCTTTGTAGTCTTCGTCACTCTTATCTCCTACAAATCCCTCCCCTCCTTCCTCACTCCCCAACTCTTAACCTGCATCTCTTCCCTTTCCTTACCTAAGTTCCTTCCCTCTTCGCTGCATCTTTCCCACCCTTTCCATCTTCTGGCCTTACCTTTCCTCCCTCCTTCGAGTCTGGAGCGCCCTAAGTCAGCATGGTTGAGTCATGAATCACGCAGGAGGGTGCAGGACAAAAGGTGACTGGAAGGGAGTGTACGATAAGAACCCTCAGCCCCTCCGTCCCCCCTCCCTCCCCTTCTGCTTCGCCTTCTGCCTGAGTTGTCCAGCATATTACCAAGATTGCCTCAACAATACCCAAGACTGCACTCTCACTCTCTCTCTCTCTCGCTCTCACTCTCTCTCTCTCTCTCTCTCTTTCTCTCCCTCGAATCAGTTCCCCTTTTGGCCCCAGGCTGACAGTGAGGGGATGAAGTGAACCGTAGGAGAGCGATGAGGGGAAAGTCTGAGTTTATGCTATGATTAGGGAAGAATTAATACTGCCCTTGCTCATCACACGACCTGGACTGACCCCGTTTTTATTTCCCCCTTTGGTGCGCTGCTTCTCTCTCCGTCCCTCGTTTTCTGTTTGCGTGTGTGCGTGTGTGTGTGTACGTGGCTCCCGTTTTTAGAGCCGCGGATGTGAATAGGTGAGGTGGAGCACTACGTGAGGTGACCTTCCCCTCTATTCGCTCAGTGTACTTGGCGGCGTGAGGGAGACACGGGCGAGGGGAGTGAGGGGAGACGTGGCTGGCTCGGTCTAGCGCGGCACGGCCCTCCCCTCTCAGGCAAGACAAAAACCTCTCACTCCGTCCTGGGTCTCCCCTCACCATCCTCGCCCGGAGCAATGCCGGCGTGAGGGGAGAGGGCCAGGGGACGCCGAGGGGAGCGATGGCGGCACTGAGAGAGAGAGAGAGAGAGAGAGAGAGAGAGAGAGAGAGAGAGAGAGAGATGTGAGGGGAAAGATGCGTATATCGTGAATAATGCGACAAATATCTCCAGTGACGCAAAATGAAACGTAAGCTGCCGGAAAGTAAAACGTGCTTTAGTGGAAAGAAGGAATAAATGAATAAGTGGAATGTTTGTTTTGCGTCTCACCTGCGGGAAGGGAACAGGTGTGCGGGCTGACCTACGCCTGGCCTGTATGGAGACTTGCTGCAATAATGATAATAGTAATAATAGTAATAATAATAGTAATAGGGGAAGAAGAAGGAGGAGGAGGAGGAAGAGAAGGAGGAGATGAAGGAGGAGGAGGAGGAGGAGGAGGAGGAGGAGGAGGAGGAGGAGAAGGAGGAGGAGGAGGAGGAGGAGGAGTAGTAGTAGTAATAGTAGTAGTACTAGTAGTACCAGTAGTAGTAGTAGTAGTAGTAGTAGTAGTAGTAGTAGTAGTAGTAGTAGTAGTAATAGAAGTAGTAGTAGTAGTAGTAGTAGTAGTAGTAGTAGTAGTAGTAGTAGTAGTAGTAGTAATCATAATATAAATAATAATAATAATAATAATAATAATAATAACAACAACAACAACAACAACAACAACAACAACAACAATGACGTAAATACAGGTAAATACTTTAACACCTTTTCTTAACTGCTTCTAAAAAACACTTGCGAATTTCTATATGTTTTCTTAAGCAATACAAGTCACTCTAAAGTTGAGGATACATGATTATTTTTAACTGAATATAAGTAGTTTTTTTTTTATAAAGTCTTTCTGTTCCTGCAAATAACGAGGTAACATTTGAATATTTAAGCTCCAGGATGGTTGTTTAGTGAGCTCTAGTGTCGGTGAAGTAATGCCGTGTTTGTGGCGGGAATAGTGAGTCCTGGTGCCGTGTTATGTGTTGTATGTTGTGACTGTTACTGCTGCCATTGCATTAGTCTGTCACCACCCCGCGGCAGTCCTCCTCCTCTTCGTCTTCCTCCTTTTCCTCCTTGTCCTCTTCCTCCTCGACCTCCTTGCCTGCGTTACTCGTTCTCGTCCACACACCGTAACTTCCCTCACAGCACACACACACACACACACACACACA
>NC_087188.1:8448734-8466234 GCF_035594125.1 Scylla paramamosain
TTTTCCTGTACTCTCCGAGGCCTTCATACCGGCCAAGACAAACAAACAAGCAACCGTACTCGCCGGAACACACAACCCCGCCCTGGGCAAATTAGTAGACAGCTTTTATCCCGAGGCGACCAATCGGCGTCACAACTTTCTGTTACGTCACGTGCCTAGAGTAACCAATGAGTGCCCGGGGCGATGGTGACGTCACCACGCACCGCCCCTGGCCATGTTGCTACGGGGATGCCTGCCACAGCGCCACGCCCCCGGGAGAATACAGGAAATCAATGATGTCTGGACCTCGATGTTGGTGGATGAATTTTATCCTGGAGACACTGACTGGATGAGTGGATGTGTGTGTGTGTGTGTGTGTGTGTGTGTGTGTGTGTGTGTGTGTGTGTGTGTGTGTGGTCAAAGCTTCGTTACGTGAGGTTCCCCAGACTCTCCACAGCCCACCACAGCATTGTCACAGTCCTGTCAGCCTCTTTTTGACACAGCTTTGCTGTAGCCACACCACAGTCCCGCTAGTGTTTTTACAGCACCTCCGCGACATAGCTTTACCACAGCCTGTCTGGAGCCCCGAAACAGCCTTACCACAGCATCACCACAACCTCATTCCTACAACCACAGTAGGCAGCATCTAAAACAGACATGCCACAGAGTTTCCACAGCCCTGACTTGCCACAGGAAAACCTCAGCACCACTCCACCTCAACCGCAGCACCGCCACAGCTCCACCACTTACACTGCACCGCCTCCAGCACCAACACGCCGGAGAAGCAGCCACAAAACCCTCCAGTGGCAGGACCTCTTGTTCGGTGCCGCGGGGCTGACCGAGGCGAATGCTGACTGGTGCACGTGGCGGAAAGATTGAGAGAGGAATTAATAAACAACACCTGAAAAAATTAAAATGTAAAGAAAACCGGAGGAGGAGCAGGGAGGAGGAGGCACAGGAGGACGTGGTCTTTGTCCCAGCATCAAAGTGGAAAGCTAAAGATCCCAGAAAGCCTTTCGTCCAGGTAATGTAGATACTTAAGTGTAGGGACCTATTATGGAAGTTCAGCAGGCGACTCCACTTGTCCTCTGTACACGCAGCCTCGTCGAGACCCTTAACTCCCTCTCTCCACCAGCACGACAACCCTTTATCACAGAGGCGAGGCTCCACTACGCTCCACTCCCTCTCGCCGCGGGGCCGGCCTTACAGTATGCCCAGGCAGCGGACATAACGAGGTAGTGAAGATAGCAGTTAATGGCCCGCCCGTGATTGTTGAGGCCAACCTGTCCATGGCCGAGGCGAGGCCAGAGAGAGAGAGAGAGAGAGAGAGAGAGAGAGAGAGAGAGAGAGCAACGTAGATATTTACACACAGACTAGCACAAAAGAAAGCCGCAGAGAGACAGTCAGGAAAACACAGGTAGACAGATAGATACACAGACAGGGAGACTAATAAATTAAACGGGAATTAGAGCAGAGGATGGAGAGGAAGGAAAAAACGTGGTTAGATTGGGTGCAGATGATGTAAGGAGAGCAGGACAAGAGAGAGAGAGAGAGAGAGAGAGAGAGAGAGAGAGAGAGAGAGAGAGAGAGAGAGAGAGAGAGAGAGAGAGATGAACTAGTAAACGAATGAAAGAGAAAGTGAGAGTAAGATAAAAGTTATTAGCTTTAAATCTGTCACGGCAAAGGTCATCAGTGACGGGCAGGTAGGGCGACCAGGTGAGTGAGGTAGGTCAGGCCAGGTGAGGCGGGAAAAATCGGTCACGAGGCAACTGTTCCGTAAAAAAAAAAAAAAAAAAAAGCGTAATTAAATGCACAATAGAATTAAGGAGAAAATGTTAACTGGCTTGACCTATTAATAAAAGGTGTGTAAAAATGACATTAATATTTTTTCTCACTCAACCTTGATTTGGAATATATAAATAAAACTTTAATTGAATGCCAGGTGGTAAAATGTGTAATGTGTGTGTGTTGCTCTTCCACACACACACACACACACACACACACACACACACACACACACACACACCTGGTCAGCCATGGCTTTATATAGTGTAGGAATTTATGAGTGTAAAGGGACTGTAAATAGATAAGGTTTAAAGTGTACCATGATATTTGCCGTTTTCGTCAAGTTTACCGAAGCATCCCCTTTAATTTGCGCCAAGCTTGAAATTGTGACTGTCGTTTTCTTTTTTTCCTCGTTTTCTTTTTTCTTTCCTTAGTGTGAACATGTGATTTTTTTTTTTTTTATTTATCTGTTGATCTATTAATACGTGTTCAGTTTCTTATTTATTTATGGTCAGTTATCCTTGTTTATTGATTCTATCCATATATTCTATTTTGGGTCTACACAGGGAATGGACACACACACACACACACACACACACACACACTAAAGACAAAACCAACTCCACAAAACCTCAAATTTTCCCTCATTCAAACAACTTATTCCATCCCTCTCCCTCTCTCTCTCTCCCTCTCCCTTGCCATAACAACCCCCTGCTATCATAACGACCTCCCATGGGCAATAGATGATGGTTAGTGAGAGGGAAAGGGAGAGGGGGGAGAGGAATCACCATACAGCGGTTTATTCTTTCCCAAACGCAGCGTGACACCATAAAGATTAGCCTAATAACCATTTTTACACGCTTAAACACCACAAAATTGAGCTGTAAAGGATGTGCGGTGAATAAATGACGTCTATGATTCATTTATACTGCTTTAAATACCGCTGTGTGCTTCTCCTTTGTTTCTACTTCATTCCCAGTCTCTCGTCATTTAAAGGTTTCAATCGCACGGAGAAGAATCGAAAAGGACTCGATGACCCGTGCTGTGTGGCATTGGCGGGGTTATAAGAGATGCAAATCCGAAAATAGGTATAAGTATTTCATTGGTCTCATGGGACGCGGCTGTGGGGAGGCGGGAAGAGGCAGGAAGAGAGGGAAAGAGGCAGAAACGGGAGGACCTACCACTACCACTGCCGTCATAGTTTACCCTCTCCTCGCGAAGGAATAGTGGTAGTAAGCGCCTGTGTTCTGGTTCTGGTGGTTCTAGTGGCAGCTGGAGGTGCGGCACGGTGGGCATTTAACAGTGTTGATCGTTGGCTTGTGTGGTAACAATGGTAGGGGTTTGAATAGAGAAGGGGGAGCCGAGCGGAGCACACTGTAGGGACGCGGTTGCCAGACACCACCAGCTGGCACTCAAACTCACGCTCTGATTCTCTCCATCCAATGTAAGGTTAATTTTCTTCCTTACCTTTCATGTTTGGAGGTTATCAAGACCAGTGGAGCCTCGTGTGTGCCTCAGATGGTCTTAAGGGAAGGGTTTGTGTGTTATTTCAGGGCGTATTGAGGTGTTTTGTAAAAGGTTCTGTTTGGGGTTCCATAAGTGTGGCCGTTTTGTTTACTGTATCCTTGCCATGTGGCGGTTCAGTCTCTCTCTCTCTCTCTCTCTCTCTCTCTCTCTCTCTCTCTCTCTCTCTCTCTCTCCGTGTTTGTATTTTTCTATCTTTCATTACGTTCCACCATTGTGTTTTTATAATGACTCTCTCTCTCTCTCTCTCTCTCTCTCTCTCTCTCTCTCTCTCTCTCTCTCTCTCTCTCTCTCTCTCTCTCTCTCTCTCTCTCTCTCTCTCATAATAACTACATTTAGCCGCCAAACAAAAAAACCCATTTCGGCCACAACAAAAACGAAAAAGTCCCGGATTCCACAACAAATATGTAACGAAGAGACGCCACGCAACTCCTTTTCTCGTTCCCCTTCCCTTCAGGCGTCTATGGAACCGAGGAGCGGGAAAGACTATTGGAATCCCTTATACATGGGATCACCGGGGTACTGAATGCCTTCCCCGACAGTACCTTAGGATCCAACCCTCCATGGACACCGGCGCGCACTCCTCACCCTCTCTTTTCTCTCTCTCTTTCTCTTTCTCTCTCTCTCTCTCGCTCTCTCACCCCATTGAGGGCCAACAATGACTCGTGAGGCTGTCCTGGCCGAGACCAATCCAACTATCAATGGTTGCAATATCGAAGTTGATCAAAATTTTAAACTTCAATTTTGACCATATTTCTGTCCCCCGTGAAGGCAGTTGTATGGTGTGTAGGGGCGTGTGTTTGTGTGTGTGCGTGTGTGTGTTTGTATCTGCGTGTGTGTGGGTTGGTGTAGGTGTGTTTTAGATTTTTTTTTATTCTTTCTTTGTGTATTTTATTATTTATTTTGTTCATGTTTTTGTTGTTGTTGTTGTTGTTTCTTTTTGTATTTCTTCTTTTACTTTCTTCCTCTTCTTTTTTGTATTATTATTATTATTTTTTTTCTATTATTACTATTATTGTTGTTGTTTTGTTGTTGTTGTTGTTATTGCTGCTGCTGCTGTTGGTGCTGTTACTGCCGCTGTTGCTGATGTTGTTTTTGCAGCTGCTGCTACTGTTGTTGTTGTTGTTGTTGTTGTTGTTGTTGTTGTTGTTGTTGTTTTTGTTGTTGTTGTTGTTCCTGTTCCTGCTGTTGTTATCGCCACCGTCATCATCATCGTTATTATTATGAAGGTTTTTTTATTTGTTCGGTTTTTTTTATTTTCTTTCCTTTCCTTTTTCTTTGTTGTGTTCGGTGTTTTATTGCTTTTGTGTTTGTGTTTGTTTTATTTACTCCTTTTTGTTGCTGTTCTTTCCTTCTGTTTCTCGTTTTCAGATCGAATGTGAATTTTTTATAACTTTTTTTTTTCCCCTTTACTCTCTTGTTTTCCTGTCTCGTTTTTGTTCCCTTGTGTGTGTGTGTGTGTGTGTGTGTGTGTGTGTGTGTGTGTGTTCTTTCTTTAACTTTTTTTTTTATTTTCTTGTTTTGTTTCCTTGCTCCTGTTTCTCTTGTGTTTGCTTTGTTTTGTTGTTGTTGTTTTTATCGTCTGTCTTTCCTTCTCCTTTTTTTTTAACTAACTGCAGTTTTCCTTTCTTTACTTTATATATATATATATATATATATATATATATATATATATATATATATATATATATATATATATATATATATATATATATATATATATATATATATATATATATATATATATATATATATATATATTAATGTATGCCTGCATTTTTCCCTCAATTTTCATTATTTTCTTCCACTTTTATTACGCATACGTATTTTTTTTCACTAGAATCAAATCCTATTTTTTTCATGTCATTATAATCAATAGGCTTATTCATTATTTTAATAGATAGCTAGTAGTAGTAGTAGTAGTAGTAGTGATGACAAAAAAAATACGCTAAAATTTATGTATAATTCTGTTTAAACATTTCTTATTAAATTCCTGACTGTCTTCTAAACATTTCTGGTAATTAATTAAGTAGGAGCACCTGAGACTCAACTCACCTGGCGCTGGCCCGTGTTTTCCCACAGTAAGGTTAAATATGAAGAAAAAATTACTTACTTCTCCTGCAGTGAGAAGAATGTAAAGGTTCTCTCTTCTCTCCTCTCTTCTCTTGTCCCTTTCACCGCCCTCCTCCCTCGTCCCTCGGGTCCTCCACGCCTCTCCCCCTGCCCTCGTCCTCCTCAGATTGGCACTATGTAGTGTTTGCCTCGTGTCCTGGCTCCACTAAACAACACACAATGCCCACTAACTCTACCCTACACAAGCCCCTCTCTCTCTCCCTCTCACTCACTCCCTCTCCCTCCAGCCCAAGTGTTCTCTGTCCGCTCTTTAAACTCGCATCGACAGAGGGTCTTAGGGGCAAAGTTCATTACGATATAATAGTCTCACATGTGCGGGTCTGATAGCATCTTCTGATCCGCCGGCCAGATAGACGAAGCTGCCGCGCCGGGTTGACTCTGCCTGCCCTGCGCGCGTGTGGCGATGGGTGGTGATGGGGTTGTCCGGGTGGTGGAGGTTGTGGGTGTGGTGATGGGTCGTGATGGGGTTAGGTTCGTCATATTGTTGTGCGTGCTGTGCTGGTTTTAAGTTCACATTGTTTGCTTGGGTTGTTTTTGTTTGGGAATGTGTCGTTGTTGTTATTATTTTTGTTTTTTGTTTGTTTTTATTTCATTGGTTTATTTTATGGTTGAAATGGGGTTCTTCAGGGTGCGTTGCTTTGTGTCTTAAGTACTCCAAGTAGATTTTATGGTGCACAGTCGCATTGAAATACTTAAAGGCGTATTTAATTAATGTTCTTTACGATTTAAGTCTATGGATGTATTCCCATGTGTTCTCTTTACGGTTTTGTTCTTAACGCAAAAATAAGACAACCAGAAAATCAAAGCATACGTTAGCGGCAAATTTTTTCCTTCGAAGTGTTAGTAGAAAAGAGACGAATAACTGAGAAAGTGTTCTATAACTAATAACAGGATGTTTTTTTTTTTTTTTTTTGTTTTTTGTTTATGTATCTTAGCCATACAACTGTTCGCACCACCTGTAAGTATATTGAGATGTGTCATTATTTAAATTTACTTCGCAGGTGTTATCATTGGTGGCTCCGGTGACAGCTGCTGAGGCGCTCCGTTAACAAACACAGCCACTGAGGTGTTAGATGTGTGAGTACAAGGACTGTTTGATAACTTGCACGATACAGTGACAATGATGATTTCCTCTTCTTTTTCTTCTCCTTTTTCTTCTTCCTTTTCTCCTTTTTCTTCTACTTCTTTCGGCAACAGCACATCCACAACAACTTACTCTGTCCTCTGCGTTTTATGCCACACATGAGACGATCTGGGGATGGTAAAAAAAGAAAGGCAGGCAGAGAGCTAGATGAAAAGATAAGAAGCTTTGTAATGCTAGTCTGGAAGAGAGTAGCAGAATCACAACCCACGGAATGAAGACAGTAGAAAGATAACTAAGAGATGGAAGTAAGAGATGGAACGAAGTAGTAGAATGAGAAGCCAGAGATAGTAAAGGAAGAAGTTAAAGATGAAGGAAGAGAAATGAGAATAGAAATATAATGACAAGGGACAATAAAGGAAGACAAAGTAGAAACAAAGAAAAATTACAATAGAGACGGAATAAAGTAACAAAATAACAACCTAGAGATAACAGAGAAAGGCAGACTTGAAAATTAATGAAAACAGAGGTAGAATTAAGTTGAAGACTGATAACTGAAACATGGTACAAAAAAAGCAAGGTCGACAAAGAACTGCATTAAGAATGGTAGTATAAGAGGTTTTACTTGCAGTGCCTGGAATAGACGAGCAACTTAAGTCCTGCATTAGACTCATAGAGAATAATGTGTGTAAGTTTTCATCTCTTCTTTTAATCTTAAGTTTACTATGTTACTTATCCTACCTACATCATTCTCGTCTGTCTGTCTGTCTGTCTGTCTGTCTGTCTATTTGCGTAAGTTCTTTCTCCGTATTTAATGAACCAACTTGCTTATGAGTTATTTATTCTCTGCTTTTGTTGAGTAATAAGAAAAGTGTGGCTAATATAAATAACAGCGATGACTATGAACTCTCTCTCTCTCTCTCTCTCTCTCTCTCTCTCTCTCTCTCTCTCTCTCTCTCTCTGGACACACCCACAACACCACACTGATATGCAAACTTCCCCTCACTTCATCAGTTTCATAATTTGCCACTCAAACTTGAACAATCCAACGAGAGAACATAGAGGCGAAATTCACTCCCTCTCCCTCCTTCTGTTCTTTCCTCTCCTCTCCCTCTTCCCTCCCTCCCTCCCTCCCTCCCGCCGCGCCACCCCTCGCCGCCCTCTTCCTCCCCCAGATCATACCCCGATATTGGACTCTTTGAAAGGCTCCCCACTTAATTTTATTTGCACTAATAACAGCTTTGAGACAAGTATGACTCTTAATCCTCGCGACGCAATCATTTGAAACTGTTATCCCCCTCTTGTGTCATTCTCTCTCTCTCTCTCTCTCTCTCTCTCTCTCTCTCTCTCTCTCTCTCTCTCTCTCTCTCTCTCTCTCTCTCTCTCTCTCTCTCTCTCTCTCTCTAGTCTCATTACATTTTTTTTCTTCCTTACATTATTCCCCTTTCATCCTTTTCCCCTTTTCATCTCTAAGTTAGCGTAATTATCTCCTATTTCTTTGTGTATCGTATTTACCTGCATTTTGTGTCCCTGTTATTGTCTTTCTTACACTGAAGGCTACAGAAGCGAGCAAATGAGAGCGATAGAGAAAGATTTTGAAGTTAGTTACTTGTATAGAATAAGTGTACTTGAAATGTGATAGGTTGAATTTAGAGAAGAAATGAAGAGATGATGTTACGTGTGTGTATGTTTGTGTGTGTGTAGGTAGTTGTACCATTACTGAGCTGTAGAATAGGGGACTGAATTACCTTATCTAGTTATAGCATACAATAGAGACAGCTGAATAGTATTAGTTGTAATATAAAAAGCCTGAAACACTTTACCTAGTATTACACAGGGCCTGTACTTCATTACCTACGTGTAGTATAAAGAGCAGGATTGCATTGCCTAATAGTAAAGAGAACCTGAATTATAACATCTAGTTGAAATATAGAGCCGAATTACGTTATGCATCTGTGCCCTGTTACCCTCTAAGAGTGTACAGGGCTGAATTATACTACGTCGTTGTACAGAGAACCTTAATTACGAGTATATTCCCTAGTAGCTGTATAGAGATTTGAATCACGTTACCTAGGCGTAGTAAAGAGAGCCTGAGGTACTGCCGTGTAGTGTGTGTGTGTGTGTGTGTGTGTGTGTGTGTGTGTGTCGCTAGCAAATATGTATCTCGCCATGTCACCACAATATCCAGACTCGCCACAAATGAAGAGGATCCATAATGAGAGACGCGGCTTTCCTCTTTCTCTAATTCCTCCCCAGACAAACATGTGTATCGGGGGACTAAAACAACGCCCTACCCTCTCACAAAGCCGCCAACCCCGATACTCCACCCCATAACACCCCAGCAGTGCCCTTCCTTACTCCCCTTCCTTTGAACCTTCCCTTTCACCCTCCCTTCCCTCACGAACTGGAGAGGTTAATGCTGAGGTGGAAAATGTGAGTGTTTGATGAGGTCAGGTGAGGCTTGGTGGGGTTTACTAAAGGCCCCGTGTCCTTCGTCTTGTGTGACTGGTGCAAACGTGTGTGTAAGTGTAGCGGCGTGTCCAATATGAGAGAATAAGACCCGCGGGCACACGAACGACATAATTAGTCTTGTCCTTGTTTACAAAATGTCTCGGCGTCTCGACCTCTGATCACACTCTCTCCCCGAGGATGAATTTGATTGTGGAGACCGAGGGAGAGAGAGAGAGAGAGAGAGAGAGAGAGAGAGAGAGAGAGAGAGAGAGAGAGAGAGAGAGAGAGAGAAGGGGAGTTTGTGTTCCTCAGTCAAATGTAAATCTTTATGTATTTCGTAATGTTGGTTTTACTCGTAATACGAGTAGGTTATTTTTTATTTTTATTTTGTTCCTCTCTCTCTCTCTCTCTCGCTCTCTCTCTCTCTCTCTCTCTCTCTCTCTCTCTCTCTCTCTCTCTCTCTCTCTCTCTCTCTCTCTCTCTCTCTCTCTCTCTCTTCTCCTCTCGCACACATTCTGAGAGAGAGCACCTGTAGTAACTGAAAAGAGACAGTTATTCACCATAGACTTTTACCTGTTCAATTAATAACCATCTACCTGCATACATACTCTTTACCGTACCCATTTCTCTTTTTCCCTCTCCTTTCCCTGCACCCCTCACTTTATTTATCCCTATTGTTCCCTCTCTCTCTTTCTCTCTCTCTCTCTCTCCTTACCCCTCCCATTCCTTCCCTTCCTTGCCTCTTGTCTATATTTCCTGCCTTACTCATTTCATTTATTTATGGTTGGTCTTTTCTCCCCATATTACATCCCTTATTTAAGTCCCCTTCCGTCTTTTCCCGCCCCTCTATACTCCCAACCTCTTTCCACCTTCATTCTCCCATCCTTTTTTCACTTTCTCTCTAATCCTCCCAGCCTCTCCCAGCCCTTCTGAGCTTCACCCAGCCTTCTCTCTAGTCTTTCCAGCTTCTCACAACCTCTCTGTCTCTCTTCCATCTTTTACCCGCCCCCCCACAGCTTCTCTCTGTCTTTATCTGCTTCTCACAGTCTTTCCCCATCTTCTTTGCGTCTCTCCCGTCCTCTTCTAGCTTTATTTCCGTTTCTCCCAGCCTCTCCCCACATTCTTCCAATCTCCCCCGCCTCTCCCCACCTTCTATCCGCCTCTCTCACCCTTTCCCACCTTCTCCCTGACTCTCCCAGCCTTCCACAGCTTTCCCCGGCCTCTCCCATTCTCTCCCAGCCTCCCTTCACCCTGCAGCTTTCATTGTTGACTTTCCTCTCAGGTGAGCATCTATATTTGCAAATTAGCTTAGACTGGAACGTAAAAATAGCTCCGTTCTTTTTCCTACAAGACGGGAAAAGTTGAAAAAAGGGCAAGTCGTGTAGAAATTAAAAAGGAAAAAAGACGTAAAATACAGATGGAATAATTCGTAAAATTACACGCGTTGCTTGAGGCGACTCGCGTTAGCTCAGAATATTTCGGTGGTGGCTCAAATTATCATGCTCGCCCTTCTTTCGGCCGCGTGAGTCTTGCCGAAGCCTCCAGACTCAGCCCAGGCAAGCCGCGTGGAGAGAGGCGAGGGATATGAGGCGCGGTCCTCTCCTGCGTAAGTTAAGTCATGCGTCTTTCCTTTCCTTATTTTGAAATTTTACATTTATGCTGAAAAATGAACGGGAAATTGTTTTAAGAAAGATCTAGGGTTGAGTCTGTTATAGAAAATGTAGTCATAATTTTTTTTTTATTTGTAATGTTGAAAATGGACGAAATTAAGTTGAAAGCTGTCTCGTTTTGCTTTTTAACATATTGTTTAGTCTTCAGTCTTGTTCACTTTTTCATAATTATGCTTGCCTTCTTTATTTTATTTATTTATTTATTTATTTATTTATTTTATTTTTTTTTTTTTTTGGAGGGGCATGTATTTCCTTCTTGATTTGAAACTTGTACACCTACACATCGAAAAAACAAAATATGATTTAAAACCCAAAAATCTTAAAGGAAGATTTCAGATTAAGTACATAACAGGAAATTAAGCGTTCAATTCTATATGTAATCTGTACCTATCAACACACACACACACACACACACACACACACACACACACACACACACACACACACACACACACACACACACACACACACACAAACTGAATCCAAACTACAGACTAGGGAGGAGAAAAGACGAAATTAAGAAGAGGAAAGTAAGCAAAGCAAGTCGGACGATGAACTTCTTGACCTGTTGAGCCGCCGAGCAAGAACAGCAGAGGAACAAAGGGGAAAACAAAAACAAAGGAAGACACGAACAAAACGAGTCAAGGAAACAACGAGATGGAAACAAGAAAAAAAAAACCATGTGTAGGAGGAAAGCAAGCAGAAAGAAAGAGGAGAGAGCAAAAAAAAAAAAAAATATCAGAAGCGAAGAAGTGAAAAAGGAGAAAAGAGCAAGACGGATAGGCAGAAAAAAAATGAAGAAAAGCAAAGAACTAAATACTCCGAAACAAACAGGAAGCGCAAGACAGATAGAGAGAAAGAGAGAAGAAAAAAAGAACAACTGGATCCGCCGAAGCGAAGGAGAGGAGGAGGTGGAGAGGAGGAGGAGGAGGAGGAGGAGGAGGAGGAGGAGGAAGAGGCATGGCAGAAAATCTTGGTTAGGTCGCCTGAAGGAGGAGAGAGCACGGCCTCATTTGAATACAGTGAAAACACCAACAATGAACTCGGCTTTGTGCACGCTTGACTGCTGTAATGACGACCCTAAGGCTTGATCCCGGGATGAATTACAGGAATATTTGCACTCGGAGCACCACCAGCAGGAGCAGCAGCAAGAGTAGCAGAAGTAGAAGCAGAAGGCGTAGCAGGAGATGACGGAAAATCGGATGCGGACAAGAATGATGAACAAGAAGTTTGGTTATGTTAGGTTAGGTTAGGAGGAGGAACAGGAGTAGCAGAAGGCGAAGCAGAAGGCGAAGCAGAAGGTCGAAGCAGGAGGCGAAAGAGGAAGAGGATCAGGAGTATGTGGAGAAGAGGAAGAAGAATGAATAAGAGGTTAAGTTTGTTTATGTTAAGTTTGATTTGGTAAGGTTAGGAGGAGCAGGAGTAGCGGCAGAAGACGAAGCGTAAGACGAAACAGGAGGGGAAAAAGAGGAGGAGGATCATGAGTGTGTGGAAAAGGATGAGTAAGAAGGTATGTTCATGTTAGGTTAAGAGGAGGAGGAGTAGCAGGAAAGGAGAAGCAGGAAGTGAAGCAAGAATAGGAGGTGAAGCACAAGAGATGAAGGAGGAGAAACACGAGGAGAAAGAAAAGAAAACTGTTAGAAGGCAATCAGAAGTATATGAAGAGAAGAAATTAGGATTCATGAGCAAAATACCAGAAACAATTCAACATTTATGAGGATTTGAACAGGAAACACATTTGATAAACAAGATAAAAAATAAGAAACAAAGTACGTAGAACACTTACGTTATATTAATAAAAGAAACAGGAAGGAACGTAAAATAGAGAGAAACGAGAGACACAAATGAATAAAGATATGAAAAGGAAGCCAGTAAGTCACGCCTGCAATTGAAGCACAACAAAAGTGGCAAGTCAAAGAGGAAAGAAAGACAACTTGGAGCAACACAGAGACGGCCGAAGGAAATTAACGTGTATTAGTGTATGAAGTGTATGAAGTAACTCTTGTTGTCTTATTGCATCTCACCTGCTTGACCTTACCTGGCTCTCCCTCGACTTACCTGCTGCAGTCTGTCCTTACCTGTTTCTACCTGTTCCTATTTGTTATAATCTGTTCCACTTGTAAGTTACCTATTTTTACCTGTTCTATTTGTCTCTTTCTACCTGTTTCTACCTGTTCAATTTACCTCTTCCTATCTTTTTCACGTGTTTCTTACCTTTTCTCACCTGTTTCACTGTCTGTTCTTATCTATTAAGCTGTTTAACCTGTTTGTTCGTTTTTTTTTTTTTCCTGTTCTCTGTCTGTTTCTACCTGTTCTCACTTGTTCCACCTTTACCAATTGTCTTTTCCAAGTACATATTCCACCTGTTTCTTATACTCACTCCACCTCCTTCCCTTCACCTCCCTGTTCCACCAACTTGTTCAACTATATTTTTCTCCGATTTGCTTACTTACTGTCCTTCCTTCCTATTTTTCTCTTGTTTATCGTTTATTACTTGTTATCTTATCTTTTATTTCTATTTTCATTAGTCCGTCAAATTGTTGTTATCCTCACACCACACCTGGCAGTCTTAAGCTCATCATTCCCTTTATATTTCAAGCCACCTGACTGGAAACGCATGTATACCTGGCCTACCTTTCTAACGCCACCTGTAACCCTTCATATGTGATCTTTTTTTCCTTGATATTCTTTGTACAGTATCTTCATCTAATTAAACTTGTCTAGAATCATATGGATACCTGTATTTTTCCTCTTCCTGTAATTTTCACGTCATTTGGCTGTTAAAGTGCTGCGTTCTTTCCCCTTTGTTTTTCTCAGCATCCGACCACCAATACCTGTCTGGAATCACCTGTGCGTCTGTATTTCTTCCTGTCTTTCTGTCACTTCTTACCAGGTTGTTTCAATGTGAATTTTTCCCCCACTTTTTTTTCTTCTTTTCTTTCTCTACACGTGACTTCCAGCTCATCCACTGCCTGTCTCTTATCATCTGTTATTTTCTTACCTGTCCCTTCACATAATGTATATCTCCACCTGCTGTTCTCTGAGGGATTAGCTGACTTGCTTATGACAAATGTTATTCATTGTCTGGCCTTCGTTTAATAATAATAATGAAAACTCGCTTCCATATTTAATACACGATGTGAATGTTCCCTTACACATTACTTATTTCTTTAGAGGAGATGCAAGAAAAATTATGAAACTCAACACTAAGGAAGCAGACGTGCACAGGATGCTTCTGGGAGGAAATGGAATAATGTTTTTGAATGTTTTCGAAATTCTGAATGACTTTAATGGTACAGCAAAGTGTTTGTTTCACCCACACTAGCGTAGGATCAACATTTGTAACCGTTTGTTTATGTTATTATTATTGATATGTGGCATTGTCTTCATTTCAGGTCATTTGTCATGTCTCATAAAATAATAGATACATAAATAAAGAAAAATTAAAATAATGGAAGATACAAGACAGGAATATATTAGAAGCGAGAAACAGGAGGCGAAAGGAGAGAAAAGAATTAGCAGAGAAAAAAGAATACGTGCGAAAAGCAGTGACAAATGAGAGAGACAGTAAAGGAGAATCACGAGCAAATTGATAAACGGGTGGAAAAAAACATGAAATATCTATGAAAGAAGAAAAATACTTAAAGACCAGTGAGTGAAAAAGGAAGCAGGAACCATACAAGAGAAAATATAAACCAACGAATAGAAATGAAAGGCAGTAAAATAAAAATAAATAAATAAGAGCCAAATGAACAATCAACGAACACTCAGGAGGTGAAGGTAGGGAGTGATGGTGATGGTGGCGCCCCTTCACTGACGCCCCACCATTTCTCATATCTATTTGCGGCTTGAGTCAATATGCTCCCCTGCGTGTACTACAGTTGCTACATAGGTGGACTACAGCGTGTTCTACTAGTAAAAATGAACAGCACAATACGGTACAGCCACAGGAGAGAAGAAAAAACTGCTGTAACCTTGCCTTGTGTTGTTATCTATAGCTACTGCATCTCTACAGTTGCTGCATTAGTGAGGGAAGGCAGTGTTGTGTTTTTTTGCTAGTGATGTTAATAGAATAGCACGGCTCAGTATAACCACAGCCACATGAAGGAAGAGAAACGGATATAGTCTAGCTTTGTTTCTTCTACAGCTGCTGCATGAATGAGGGAAGGCTTTGCAATTTTTTTTTATTATTTTTATATTACAGCTCAGTACAGCATCGGGAACGGCAGTGTCTTGAAGATGTCTTATATTGCTGGGTAATTAAGGCCAGGTAGTGCAGGAGCTAATGTACTGTAATTCAATGCAGCACAGCACAGCGACAAGAAGAGCTGAGATAAATAGGTCAGTGTACTAGCGTCCTGTGTGTCCGCCGAGGCTGTTCCTGCTGCTGTATAAGTGACGCGAGGCCGTGCAACTCATTTTACTTGTATAATGCGAGGCAGCGCAACACACCGCGGCAGAGAAACAAGTTGGAAAGCACAGCACAATTCCACTTCCTCCTCCCTCTCTCTTCCTTCACCTCTTCGCCTTGCTCTAAATTTCGCCAGGCGCACTATTGCAAATGTAACACGATTTGCAGTGAAAACATCGCTATTTGTTTTCATAATGTCGGCAAACATCGCCAATATGTACATCCTTCCGCGGCACATAATTATGAAAACAATGGATAATTTGATTTAACTTCCACCGCTCTTTCTTTTACTTTACTCCACTTTTTTTTTTCCTCAAACTCCCAGTACCTCCCAGTTCCTCCGCTTCGCCCAGTGCAGCATCGCGGGCTGTGCAAACTGAGGCCGTGCTGTGTGCTGTGTGTGCCGAGGCAAGGACTAGACGAGCTGAATCAAGGCTCGGGAGAAAAATGCGAGTAGGAACCTCAAACTCTCCTGGGTCGTTTCCTCTGGCTGTTTATTCCACTGATTAAAACACGGCGTATCTTTACCTTCTCCTATCATAAGGCGAACACTTCCCCAGCTCAAACTTAGCCTGTTTTAGCTCCTTTTTTGTGCTTCTTTTCTTCTTCAACCTCCCCTCTGTTATGCTGATTCTTACGCTCTCCTCATTCTCTCTCTCGCTCGTGTTTTCATTCTATTCTCTCTCTCTCTCTCTCTCTCTCTCTCTCCTCTCTCTCTCTCTCTCTCTCTCTCTCTCTCTCTCTCTCTCTCCTCTCTCTCTCTCCTCTCCTCTCTCTCTCTCTCTCTCTCTCTCTCTAATCCGTCTGTTTCACGTACTCGTATATGTATAATTAAGATGATTAGGGTGCACGTGTGTGTATCTGTGCAACTAAGTGAATGTGGAAGTCAGAAATAAGAGTGGAATTCGGTGTTATGGTTTCTGAAGTTTCTTGTGTGGATAGATAGTGACTTGTTATGTGTAAGTTGAGTATTAGAAACTCCGAAGTTAGTTACCAATACTAATGGAGAAAAAAGAGGAATTTGAAAGTGTTATGAAAATACACCCAAAAATCAATTGTAGTTATGAGAAATATTAAAGATTTTTTTTTTTGGGGGGGGATAAATGAGAAAGAAAGAAAAAGACACGGACGAAACAACAAACAATTATACCCACGGAAAAAAAAAAGAAACTTAAAAGTAGAAGAAGAAAAAAATTAAGCAAGAACACAGAAGGAAAAAAAAAAAACGAAAAAAAAAAAATAGCAGGCAGAACAAATAGTGGTGATTATGATTGCGAAAAGACGTAAGTAGAAAGTTGACAGAATGAAAGATAAAAAAAACCACATTGCTTGAGTCAACACAAACCCAGCCAGGCTCTGAGACGCTGTTTACGCGAGAAGAACACAAACACAACACACTTGGGACTGTCTTTTAGGAGGAGGAGGAGGAGGAGGAGGAGGAGGAGGAGGAGTGGTCATGACGGAGGTGGCTTTGGGAAGTTAAGTAAGCGTTGTGAGGTTAGAGGTTAGTGATGTTATTTTTATCATTTGTTGTAGTAGTCGTAGTAGTAATAGTATTAGTAGTAGTAGTAGTAGTAGTAATTGTTGTTGTTGTTGTTGTTGTTGTTGTTGTTGAAATAGTAGTAGTAGTAGTAGTAGTCGTAGTAGTAGCAGTAGTAGTAGTAGTAGTAGTAGTAGTAGTAGTAGTAGTAGTAGCAGCAGCAGCAGCATCATGATGAGAAGGCCCAGAACTACCACTTCTCCTCCAACTCTTTCTCCTCCTCCTCCTCCTCCTCCTCCTCCTCCTCCTTCTCCTTCTCCTCCTCCTCCACTACCACTACCACCACCACCACCACCACCGCCACAAAAGGCCTTGCATAAGCCTCTCCCTCTAATTGCACCACCAAAGCAGTTTGTCAATAAAGCTCTCTCTCTCTCTCTCTCTCTCTCTCTCTCTCTCTCTCCTCTCTCTCTCTCTCTCTCTCTCTCTCTCCTCTCTCTCTCTCTCTCTCTCTCTCTCTCCCCAGGTGCTGTTTGATCTTTCTTTTTATCAAGTTTTCATCTTTTTCTTTATCATAATCCTCTTTTTCTCTCATTTCCGTTCAATTTGTATATCAATTTGACCATTTTTCCTAACATATGTCTTATTTTACTGTTTTATTTATTTATTTTTTTATGTTGTCTTTATAACTATCAACATCAGTAACTATTTCACATTATTCCTTCCAAAAGTCATCTTGTTTATAAGGTTTTTTTTAATTACCTTTTCATACATTTATTATTTATAGACTCATTTTCGTCTTCCTTGTATCTTGTTTTCTTTATCTCTGTCTTTAATCTATCCCTAAAGAAAAGCTAATCTTGGCAGCATCATTATCATTCCATCTTATTTATTAATTTTCATCAAATAAAAACAAAATACCTTACCTTATTTCTTTTTCCTCTTTTTTTCCTTCTTTTCCTATCTTTTCCCTTTTTTCCCCTTTC
>NC_087188.1:8471234-8493734 GCF_035594125.1 Scylla paramamosain
ACCTTCATGCTAACGGTGCGTCTTTAAGGAGTGTTGCGTTACGTTCTTACTTTGCAGTGCTTTGTGGTGCTAAAGGTACAGGCATTTGGAGTGCTTTATATTGCTCCACGGTACAGTCACACTAACGGTACAGCTTTAAGGAGAGCTCTGTTACGCTGTGCTGTTATCCGGTACACTGTCACGCTAGCGGTACATCTTTAAGGAGAGTTCCGTCATGTTATGCTCCACCACGGTACACTTTCACGTTAACAGTACAGAGTTATTGAGTTTCATGTTACGTTAGGTTACTCTACACTCGCATTTATGGAGCACTGCCACACTGATGCTACACACTTACATTGCACCTGGTTACACTACGGTACACTGTGTCACTACTGGTACACCTTACCGTGGCGCCTTTCTCCACCTGCAAGATTTATCAAACAACATCCTACGCAGTACACTGGGCTGCACTTTATACCTTGCACTTTTACTTCACTTCACTTCACTGGCACTCTACTTACACTTCTATAGGGTATAATTGAGCTTTGAACGTTTTTAATTACTTTATACTACTACTACAACAACTACTACTACTACTACTACTTTTGCAGCTCCTTCAATTACTATTACTATTACTACAACTATTACTACCATTACTACTACTACTACTACTACTACTACTACTACTACTACTACTACTACTACTACTACTACTACTACTACTACAACTTCTACTAATAATAGTAATACTAATACTATCTTAAAATTTAAACACGTACACACACACACACACACACACACACACACACACACACACACACACACACACACAACACAATGCAACACAACACAATGCCACACACATACAGACACACACGTACACAAAACAAACTTACTACACACAACACAACGATCTCTCAAACACACACACACACACACACACACACACACACACACACACACACACACACAACCCCTACATCCCCTCCCAAACACTCCACTCCAGCCCTCCCCCACCCGCCTCCCTTACCTTCCCCATCCCGCCTTCTAGAATTGATGATTTTCAACCCAGTGCGTCTAAGGGCGGGTCTAAATCAAGGTATTGCCCCGCGGTCGCCTCTACGGCCTCCCCTCGAGTCTTCCAGGACCTAGAGCCAAGATGGAGCCCCGCGGCGAGAGAGAGAGAGAGAGAGAGAGAGAGAGAGAGAGAGAGAGAGAGGAACCCCGACATTATGACCGAGGAGGAAAGGGGAATTGAGTCGTAGTAAAGTGCAATGCTCGTCCTCTTGATGTTGTTGTTGGTGGTGGTGCTGTGTGGGTGGTGGTGGTGGCGGTGGTGGTGTGTTGCGTGAGGATGCTTTTGTTATTAGATTGAGGCGATGATGTGTGTGTGTGTGTGTGTGTGTGTGTGTGTGTGTGTGTGTGTGTGTGTGTGTGTGTGTGTGTGTGTGTGTTTCTGTGTATTTGTCTTGTATTTGGTTTCTTTAATGATTTTCTCGTCTTCTCGTTTGTTTCAATTTAGTTTTTTTTTGTTTTGTCTTGTCTTGTATTCTCTCTCTCTCTCTCTCTCTCTCTCTCTCTCTCTCTCTCTCTCTCTCTCTCTCTCTCTCTCTCTCTCTCTCTCTCTCTCTCTCTCTCTCTCTCTCTCTCAAGACTCACCGGCACCGCAACACACACTCAACGACGTGACTCAGATTACTCAGCGTCTTGCTCACGTGGTCCTCAGCTAGCAGCAAGACGCAGCAGAAGGCGAAGCGGTGAGGCAGCAGCGACCCCAGCAGGCAGCAGAGGCGGGACGCCGCCTGCTGTATGGGCCTGTTTACCTGTGTGGGCCGCGGGGTCCGGGTTAGCGGGGTCGGGCGCCTCCGTTGCTGCAGGTTCCAGAGCCCCGGGTATTGATCAGGGCGTCACTATGAGCTATGCTTCAGTCCACACTCCCCTGCAGGCTCCCAGAGTCACGATGCTCCTCCTAAGGACATCTTGTCGCCGGGAGCCTCGCCCGCCGCCCCGCGTCCTCCCCACCACGCCTCGAGGCCGCCGCCCGTGCCTGCCGCCGCCCCGAGCAGCAAGACCTGCCCTCGGCGTTTCCCTTCCGATTATTAATGACTGCTATAATTTTGCTGGCGGCGGGTAAAGGTAGCATCTCTCCGGCGGCGGCCTGGAGCGCGGCTTAAAGGTGATGGCGCCTTCCAGCCACGCCTTCCAGCGTTGCCTGTCTTCAGGGGCTGGGGACCCCGCCCGCCGGGCCTGGCCCGCGCCGGCCCGGCCCTCACCCTCGCCCCCCCGCCCTTTCCTCCCCTGCTCGTCCCCTCCGCCGGCGTCGCCATCACCTTTACAGCCAGGCATTTTGCGGCCTCGCCTCGCCTCGCCAGCTGGTCCACCAAACTCTTTGATAGCCGTGATCATTTTTGCCGCGTACAACACTTTATTAGCATCCCGCGGCCACCCCGGCATGTCTGTCTGTCTCTTTAATACGCGGAATATTTATGAAGCCTGAGCTGCGGCTGACGGTCGCGCCAAAGAGAATGATCAAAGACGTTGCTAATTGGATAAACCCTTCGTCTTTCACGGCCATTCACTCGCGCTGGATGGAAGCTTTTTTTCGCGGCGTGGCGCCAGGAAGTGATGTAGATTGGCACACCGCCCCCGGCACCGCCCCCGCCCCCCATTGCCGACACTCCCTGTATGAATGGCGTAATTAAAAAGTCTTTAAAGAGTAGAATGCCTTACATATTTTACGCGGAATGGTGACGAGGCATCAGTGTGTCCCCCGTGTGCTTCCTTAAAGCTGCTCCACTCTGGGTGACCGCGGCGTCTTGGTGACCTGCCACCCTGCCCGTGTGGCGCACCAAACACTCGGAGACACCGCAACCTGCCACTCCTGAGGCCACGGCAGGCTGGCTGACGGAGGCACCAGCAGGGAGTCACGGAATGCAACTGTGACCCAGAGTTTGAGGAATGGAGAAGAAAACTAAGGAAGGAGGACAAGAATAAAATAGGAACAGGAAAAAATACAGACAAGAGCATAAAGAAATGGATAAAGGAGAACGGTAAAGAAGAAAGCTAAAGAATGAAAAAAGCATCATTGTACCAAGGGACATCTGATAAAAAAAAAGTTCACCTGGGAGAAAAATAAGAATGGAGCGAACCATAACGTGTGGCCAGGACCGCGAGGTGACAGAGAGGCGAGTGGTGAGTGTCTGCGTGCTGTCCCTGCACGGATAACAATAAACACACGCCGGCAGCCGCTCGCACGCCCTGCTAATCCCCACAAAGGAAGAAACAACGCAGGTACACAGCATCCAACACCCACCATCACGACCACCACGGAAACTCCTCGACTTACGATCCTGAAGAGAAAAAATGTGTTCCCGCGGCGGCTGTTTGTGCAAGGTCCTGAGAACAACAGCAACAGGACTTAAGGATTAGAGAGAGCAGCGCCCCAGGCCACTCCAAAATGTCATTGAATTTCAACAACAGATCTTGTTTAGTTTGCATATCATTACGTCCGCATTCAGCCCTTGATTTTTCCCCGCCGCTTACGCTCCACCTGCCCCGCCGTGTTTATCTTTACGGCGTGTTTCCTGCGTGGACCCTCAGGTGGAGGCCGCCGCGGGGCTCTCCACATGCCGCCACACCGCCCTGCTCCCGCCGCCGCAGTGACATGAACCGCTACCACCACAGATGCCATTGTTAAGCCACCATACTGTATCCAACCACCACACCACCACCACCACAACAGCTGCTATTGTTAAGCCACCATACTGCATCCACCACACCACCGCTACCACAGCTGCCATTACTGCAACACCATGCTGTTCATGCTATTGTTGTGAATATGATTACTACCACTGATGTTACTTCTGTTGCTACTACTACTATTACTACTACTACTACTACTACTACTACTACTACTACTACTATTACTACTACTACTACTACTACTACTACTACTACTACTACTACTGACCCTCTCCTAACCCCTCACCAACCCGCCAAACCTCCGTCCCGTCAGAATGTCATAAAAACAAGATGTGGAGATTATTTTCTCTCTCTTTCAATCGAACCTTCACAACTCAATATTCATTTTGTCCTCGATGAGATGAGAGTGATAAAGCAAATTTTTTAAAGCGGCAGTAAAATTCCCCCCATCACTTTTTTTTTCGTGTTTGGACATGCGTGTGTGTGTGTGTGTGTGTGTGTGTGTGTGTGTGTGAGTGTGTGAGTGTGTGTGTGTGTGTGTGCATCGGTGCATCTCGTCTAGGTATCACGTAACGGCGAAACAAGTACAGAACATATTCGAGCATTTTTGCATTACTCTAAACATTCAAAATAAAACACGAAAAACAAAACATTTTTACACCTTTGCTACTTAACATAATGTAGTCTTCTGTCAACTCTTTACAAAATCAATATTCTTATCATATTTTTTTTTCAATTGGCAGACAGTTATTCCAAGTATTTTATTGTATTTATCCTACAGTCACATTTAAACTAAAATAAAAAAAAGAGGTTACTATTAAGTAGATAAGTAATAAGTAAATGATCCGTCACCAGCCTTTCCCCAATCAATAATGTGTTACTTTTTTTCATATGTAATAGACAAGAACTTCAAGCTTTTCAGTCACATTTTTAACCCCCCCAAAAAAAAAAAGATCGTAACTGAATTACATATCAGCCAAGCAAATTTTAAACTTTTTCGAAATCATTACTTCATCTCAATTTTTTTTTACATACCCAGAAATATTAATAAAACTTTCTATATTCACACTGTTAAACGAAAGTAATCACCGCCAAACTACATATCTCATTCAAGCATCTTAAACCTTCTCTAAATCAATACTCCTTCCCTATCTTCACTCTTTCCCTCACATACATAGCAATGACCTTAGAACTTCCTTAAGCTTAAATCAATACTCCCCTGTCAGTTTTATTTTCTGTCCTACATACTCAGCAATGACTTAAAGAATCCCATCAATCACATTTTATAAAGAAAAAAAAAACAGCCGCATTACATCACAGTCACACATCTCAAGCTCAAATCAATACTCCCCCGTCTTTCCTCTCACGTACCCAACAATGATTTTAAAACTTTCCACGGCGACTTGAAGTACTCTCAGACTCGCCGATGTCTGAGATACGCAAAGCAAGGACCTTCAGCGTGCCTCCCTCCCTCCCTGGTCGACAGATGCTGACCCGAGGGCGGCGTTGTCACAAAAGCACTCCAGATGATATCGCTTCGAGGGGCGTCAGTCTATCGGCGGATCGAGAGGGAGGGAAGGGGTAGGGGAAGGAAGGAGGAAGGGAGGGATAGAGAGAAAGAGTGGGGAAAGAAAGAGGAAGTACAAGGATGTTGAACTCTCTCTCTCTCTCTCTCTCTCTCTCTCTCTCTCTCTCTCTCTCTCTCTCTCTCTCTCTCTCTCTCTCTCTCTCTCTCTCTCTCTCTCTCTCTCTCTCTCTCTCTCTCTCTGTGTGTGTGTGTGTGTGTGTGTGTATACGTCAATTTAATGTAAAGTAATAAAGACTAACCCGAGAGAGAGAGAGAGAGAGAGAGAGAGAGAGAGAGAGAGAGAGAGAGAGAGAGAGAGAGGGAGATAATGAAATCGAACATAAAATAACAAAATCGTTATTGAAAATTGGCTTTATATCATATATTTATTAGTACGTTCATCGTATACCCGTTCTAAATGTGATTACTTCTTCATATACTGCAATGACACGTTTTGTACGCGTCCTGTTATGCCTCGTGTTCCAAGACCTGTACTTTGTTCCTTTCTGAGATCGTATTTATATTTAACCTTTTTTTTTTCTTTGGCTAAACAGGTTCACTTCTAGTATCGATGTCTCTATTGTAACTGTCTTCCTCATTGTTTTCATCTTCCTTCCTTTATTTATCGGTTCAACTTGTTTTTGTTGTTTTATTTTATTATTGTCTATTGTATTTTTTTTTTTTTTTCTGTGCGTAGTTTTCTGAATTTTCATGTTTTATTTGCTGTTCTTTATGATGTCAAACTATTTTTCAATGTTTGTAATACGTTTCTATCATTCATCCGCTTCATTAATTTTTTCTTAGTGTTCTTTTGTCAGATTTAACGATTTTTCTTGTTTTTATCTCTAGTTTTCTTCTTTCCGTTTTCTCAGTCTTTTCCCAGTTTTTTCATTTCCTAAGGTATTCATCAAACATGTTTAATACACGTTATATACTCAACACGGTAACTCTTTAGGAAAAATTACTTTCTTTTTCCCTTTCTCTCTCTTTTTTTTTCTCTTTTCTCTTTCTCTTTCACTCTTCTCGGTATGAAATGAAATAACACGAAACGACACTTTCATTATTTTTTCTTCCTCTTCTTTTGGTCGTGTATTTGAAGTGACGCATTTTATTTTCAAAGCAAAGGTTGTTCCTCTTTTTAACAATTAGTAGAAGCAGCGTGGACTGGATTTATATGCACCTTGCTTTTTATTGCGCAGGTGAAAATAAAAAATAAATAAATAAAAAGTTCATGGAAGAACAGATAAAAGTACACTAGTTTAAGTCGATAGTAAATATGAATGTTTCTCTCTCTCTCTCTCTCTCTCTCTCTCTCTCTCTCTCTCTCTCTCTCTCTCTCTCTCTCTCTCTCTCTCTCTCTAAGAGGCGATGATCATTCAATAATTTAATTGGAATGTAAGAATGTCCCTTTTTTCTTCCATTTTTTTTTCTCAGTATTTAAATTTAATGAAGGTTTAATATACATACAAAAAACAAAAGTACGATAATTTAACTCGCAAGTAAGAACATCACTTCAGTTATTTATCTATTTATTCATTCACTGTTGTATCCGTTTATTTCTCATTATTGTGTGTGAAGGTTTGCTATGCGTGCAAAAGGAAAGCAAAGTTCGATCATTTTTAGAGGAATGAAAGTGTGTGGCTTTTCTTTTATCAGTGTTTCCTCCCAGTGAAGGTTTGATTGACGTCCAAGAATTATAAGTGTGATACGTTATAGTGTAATGTAAGAAGTTATATTTTATCAGGTTATTTATTCTTTTGTTAGATTATTTATTGATTCCTTTGTATGTTTATTTATCTGTTTATTTATTTACATTCTTCTACATACTCTTCTTATTTCAACCTAATGAAAATTTACAATACTATATAGAAGAGGAAATAAGTGTTTGATTATTTAATAGCTACGCTAATATATCCCTCTTTTATACTAATATTTCAAGTCATTGGTGGTTTAATGTACAGTCGCCCAAGACACAAAATTTATTGAGACATTTTGTATAATCTAACTTTATTTCTTTGACCAATTGTACGCCCAAGGACAAAAGTTCGATAGTTAAGCTCAAATGTAAGAAAGTAAATTCATCTTTCGCTCTCTCTAAACGCACGTAAAGGAAATAAAACTTTAATATAACGAAAGTGCTTGCTACAATTTTGTGTTGCATTATAAAATATAACGTAGTAAGCAAAAATATGTTGTGTTTAATATGTAATGCAGGAAATGGAATATGATGCTTAAAATAATGTAAAAGATGTATTATATTTTCTACGAAGAGGAAATAATTAAATACAAAGTTACATTTTATAATAATTTCCCTCAGCATGAACAACAATTACATTTAAAACCACAGAGAAAGAGAGACGGCAAAACATGAAAATACAAAAAAGAAAAAAAAAAGAGAGAGAAAAAAACTCATAGAGAACAAGTACAATAATAAGGTTGAGAGAGAGAGAGAGAGAGAGAGAGAGAGAGAGAGAGAGAGAGAGAGAGAGAGAGAGAGAGAGAGAGAGAGAATAGCTTAGATAAAACATTTTATAAACCACGGTACAATAACAAAACATTTAACGAAAGAAAAAAGAAAACTGTTTGTTGTCAAAAACTCACTGAAACCAAGAAAGAAAGAAATAAACAGCTTATAGAAATGACCAGAGAGAGAGAGAGAGAGAGAGAGAGAGAGAGAGAGAGAGAGAGAGAGAGAGAGAGAGAGAGAGACCCTCAACCATACCCAAGAGTGACAGGTGCACCAAGCGTACCTGACCTCACCTGGAATTCTTAGCTGCGTCGCCGTGAAATTACTGATAAGCCTCTTCCTTGCTGGCCGCGGTAATCTGTGTTATTCTGTCCCGCATCGTAAAAATCATGGACCCTGCAGCTAGAGAGAGAGAGAGAGAGAGAGAGAGAGAGAGAGAGAGAGAGAGAGAGAGAGAGAGAGAGAGAGGTGGTTAGGTACAGCAAAAAGATAATTCCTAAGGCGGGCCACAGTAGTAAAATCGTGATCTAGCCTTTCTCTCGCACACGCCCGCACGCACGCCCTCTTCCTCCTCCTCCTCCTCCTCCTCCTCCTCCTCCTACCGACGCCATCACGCTTTCACGTCTCACTAATACCAAAAAAATAGTGACGTTGAGAATATTAAGATGAGATGAAAGGGTAATGCACTGTGTGTGTGTGTGTGTGTGTGTGTCACGTCGCTCTCTCTGCCCCGTGGTTGCGCTGCGCGGTTTAGGAATGTTAACCACTACTCATGCTTAGATTGCGCAGGGAATATAATGCGATACCCACTCTCTAATTCCAGTAACTTAACTTTCTCGCTCCAGTGCCTCAGTGCAGCGTTTTGTGGCGCTGCGTTCTGCTCTGTAGCGTGGCGTCTCTTTTTCTAGTTTATTTTTTTTTCGTATTCTAAGTTGTGCCAGTCCTTATCTGAGTGTTGCAATGGGAGTTTGTTTTTTATCTGTGCTGTGTTTATCATCGTTGGTATCTTGAGTGTTGTATTTATTGTATTCTTATCTTTGTTATCGTATTTGTTTTAATCTTCTTAGTTATCTTTATGGTCTGCTGTTTTTACTCTGTTATTTTATTATATATGTTATGCTTACTCTATTCATTATCTTTGCTATCTTAAACTTTTTTTTATTGTATTTATTATCTTTGTTATCGTTTAACCTTAACTATCGTTACTATCTACTGTCTTTACTGCCTTTAATACTTTAACTCTTTATTATCTATTTTCTTAACTTCAATCATCTCAATTACCTTCAGCATCTTAACTTTTAACTATCTTGTGTACTGATGCAGAGAGCTCCTTTACCTTGAAGTCACAGGCAAGCTAAAAGAATAGATACATATATAAATGATACATAAAGGTAAAGTACCATATCATAATAACATGCTTTAAGTTAGATCGAAATTTCAAGGTATCGCTTTTCAAACCTGATAATAAAGACAGACAAGTAATAAATAAGAGAACAAACCCCAATATCATACAATACTTTGAGTTCGATCGAAATTTCAAGACTATACTTTTCTTTTTAAAACTTTGGTGCATAAACCCGAGCATTCATTCTCTGAGGCGTGGGACGAACACTTGCCCCAGCAGGTGATGGCACATGTCTCGCTGCATTTGTGTCTACTAGTCGAGGAGAAATTAATAGCGCTACCTTCATTAATAAACTTCGTAGGTCTTTTTTTTTTTTTAGGGAATTAAGATAAAAAAATGACTCCTGAATTTTATATTATGAACTTAAGACCATTCACACAGAAGAACAAAGACAGACAATGAAGGAATATATATATAACAAAAAGGCAAAGAGAGGGAGAGGGAGAGGAAAGGAGGAACAGGGAAGGGACAAAGAAAGGAGGAAATGTGAAAAGAAGATGGGGGAAAGGAAAGAGTGATGGAAGGGAAAAGTGTTAAGAAACTCAATCTTTATCACTTTTTTTACCGTCTGAATCACTCTTCGGAGCTTCGAGAGAAATTGCCTTCAACTCTCTCTCTCTCTCTCTCTCTCTCTCTCTCTCTCTCTCTCTCTCTCTCTCTCTCTCTCTCTCTCTCTTATTTACATTTTTCCTTTAAAGTTCCTCATATTCTTTCCCTAACCATATTTTACCTTCACTCCCATAAATATTTCCCCCTTTATCTATTTTTTTTTTCCTTATTCACATACGTTATTCCTCATCTTTTTCAATCCTTTGTCTTCGATCTTAACGCATCTTTCCTATCTTCTCTCCCTTTCCTCCCGTACCCTTTTCTTGGCCTCTCCCTTGCTCACCCTTCACCTCTCTCTCCCTTCGCCCTTCCTTACCCTTGCCGCCTCCCTCGCTTCCCTCCATCGCCTCATATATTCCTCGCCTTAATATGAATTGGATCTGGATTGGTGAATATGATTTCTGAACCATTTGTGGATTAGTCCCTTTGCCCGGAGGAGAGAGAGAGAGAGAGAGAGAGAGAGAGAGAGAGAGAGAGAGAGCGTAATCTATAAGCATAACACCAGTTTTAATCCCTTCTTCCTTCCGTTCCTAAATTGAATCGTATCATCACCTTATAGAAAACGAAATCAAACAACGGAGGTGAAGACGTCAACAAACCCAAAGAAAACGAGGCAAACGAACGAAACAAGAAGAAAACAAAAGATCCAATTCCTTTTATAAAGATCCAAGCCCTTTTATACATCGGTAATCGTATTCGTTCGGCATTTGTTTTTAAGAGACTGGATCCTAAGATGAACACACTTCGATCGTCTATAACCTTCTTGACTATAGCCGCGGCGTGCCTGGAGGAGCGAGGCTGGTAGGCGGCCGGCGAGCAGCAGTGATTAATTCTTCTCCCTAACGCCCTTTGAGGTTTCAACACCCTTGGGACGCTGCCGATAAGAAGGTAGTGTATTAGAGTACTGGACTCATTAACTAATAGAAAGGAGGTGGCGGTTACTGAGGGAAGGTTAGTTTGAGGTTAATGGTGTGGTGTTGGGGCAGGCAAGTTAGAGGAAAGGTTAGTTAAGGGATTAATATTGTTATGTTGAGTAATATGTGGTTTAGCTGTAGTTATTTGTATTAGTTAATGTGCGTGTGTTATGTTTCCGTATGCTAACAGAGAAGACACGAAGGTACAGCGAAGGAAAGGTAAGCTTGTGGTTTTAATTGCCTGTTATACGTGTGTTTAAGTTGTTACTGTGTTTGTGCTAATTTTGTGTATGTACTGTCGTTAACTATTAAAGAAAATGGAAACTACAGAGGGAAGGTCAGTAATGGGTTTTAATGACCAGGAATTGAAATGAATGATTTGAAGAAATTGCTAATTAGTGTTTACGTATTGCTACCATTAATACAAAATGGAAGCTGCAGAGTTTAGTTGTTTAATGACTACATGTGGAAGTAATTAAATGGTTTACAGTGGTTATTAGTACTTGTTAATGTATATATGCACTGCTGCCATTTACTGTCATTGACCAATAGGGTGACAGGAGCGGTAGTGGTAAAGGGTGGGTAGTTAAGGGTTTAAACGGCCTTCATTGTGAGTAATTCAGTGGTTAATAGTAACAATGATAACTACTCGGATTTCTTTAAGTATATGTATGTTATTTACAGAGAGAGAGAGAGAGAGAGAGAGAGAGAGAGAGAGAGAGAGAGAGAGAGAGAGAGGTAATGGGTTTTAATGACCCAACAGCCTAGACTGGAATGAATGTAACGACTGAACGTAATCATTCATTCTAATGTCTAATTTGTTGTGTGTGTGTGTGTGTGTGTGTGTGTGTGTGTGTGTGTGTGTGTGTGTGTGTCATTGAGTGAAGGCAAGTTAATTAAAGGTAAAAAGGAAAGTAAGAATCTCTCCAGGAAGGCACGATGAATTAGTAAATAAATAAATAAATATCGAAATAAATGAGATCTAACTACTGAGCTCTTTATGCCCTGATGAAGTTCACTGGATCTCAACTTGGGAAAGGTTATAACTACGTGTCCCGCAATGAAACTAGTTAGATTACAGTACTTACATTTTTCACGCACAAGGAAAGCAGACCAAAGGCTCTTATTTGTCTTCCCCCCCCCAACCAAAATAAATAAATATAAATAAATATAAATAAATAAATAAATAAAATAAAATAATACATAAAAAAAATTTTAAATAAAAACAAATTCAGGTTTGTTTCGCATAGTTTATTAAGGGATGAATAGATGAATAGGATAGCATAGATAGTTTTACAAGTATTATCATTATATTGCAGGTAAAATGCATACAGATTATCATATCTACTGTGAATATTCAACAACACAGGTAGCTTATAGGTATTAGTGCTGTATTTTGCAACCGTGTAACTAGTGGAAGTGCATGTCATGATTAGTGCATAGGTAATGTTAGCAGTAATCCACACGTTGATAGAGGCAGGTGACAGGTAGGTGACACACACACACACACACACACACACACACACACACACACACACACACAGACACACCTGGTGGCAGCGGGAGTGTTCAATCTATGTAATGACACCTGAACTGATTACACCTGGTGATTAACTAATACAGGACGATGACAGGATGGGGAAATTTCCTGTTCTGTGTGTGTGTGTGTGTGTGTGTGTGTGTGTGTTATGTGATGTCACTTATCAGAAACCGCTACTTTTTTTTTTGTGTAAGAATAAAAGAGGCAATGGTTGGTTTTAAGGCTTCACATTAACGGGTAGATATAGAGCCATGTAAGTGTAATAGAGTAGATAAGTTACCCGTTAAAGACAATCACATCAGAATAGAACATGTCTCGCTTTTAAATTTACATAAACTAACAGCCGTGCCTTTTCTTCTCTCTTCTTTTTTCTCGTTCTTTTCTTTTATACTTTTGATAAGGAATTGATATACTTATGAAATCTAAGTCTCTGGAAATCTGTGTTTTAGAAAGAAACTTCACGTCTTCAGTCAAAAAAGTCGAGCAATATTTTCTGCCTCTTCCTTGCACCTCCGTGACGGACATGAAAGGAAGCTGCTTCATTCCTTCCCCTTTTGGCAGACTGGCAGTGTTGGCATCAGCCGCCGCCCTCACCTGCAGGCAGACACACACACGCCACGCACGCAACGCACACATACCTGTCACGCACGCAAGGTAAAGGTAAGGTAAGGTTATTTTCTTCCTCCTTCGTAACTTTTCAAGAGGGAAACATAACCGCGGTACCTTAGCGGGGGCAGATCGATACGAAGAAAACGGGTCTTGTCAATTACTTAAACGGGAGACTTCGGTATTTTATCTCCCCGTCCATTATGACAAGACAAATATTACTGGCGAAGATTACGGTGCACCTGGCGTCCCTATCACGTGAGGTGGGCATTATATGGGGCGTAAATTGCCCCTATGGCAATATCAAGTTTCACTACAAGGCGGAGCCTCGTAAAGAGAAATAGGAAAAGTACAAGTTAATTAAATATTGTCCCCTGCAGGCTCTGAATCCGAGGAAGGAACGAAGTCTGGCCCACAAATTGCTGCCATGTTTCTTCCCTTCCCTCCCCTCCCCTCCCCTCCCCTCCCCTCCCCTCCCCTCCCCTTCCCTTCTCTCCTTCCCTGCTCCTTATCCTCCCTACCCGGTACTCCGCCTTCCCTATAATCTTCTGCTATCACTGCCCTCTTCTTTCTCTCCCTTTCCATTTATTTTCTTCTTTCTCTCTCTCCTTCTCGCTTCTCATCCTTGTCTCTCATTATCTTGTATTAACTTACCTTTCATTCATTTATTTCTTACCTTTCTACTTTTTTTTATACGGTTATTTTCCTTTCTCTCTCCTACGCATCATTCGTGTCTCCTTTGTTTGTCCTTTATCTGCCTCTTCCTTTCTTATTTATTCAAGCTACAGTCCTTCTAAATTTATTCTTTACTTTCCTTTTCATATTTTTCTCTTTATATTTCTTGATCCCTCCTCTTCCTTCTCCTCCTCTTCCTCCTCCTTTCTATCCTTACTTTCCTCCTGCTTCTACTACTCTTATTTCTATCTTACTCTTTGTTTGCCTCCCAGTCCTTCCTTTCCCCCTCCCGCTTCTCTTATCATTATTACTATTCTTTCCATCCACATATTCCTTGTCTCTCCTGGTCCTTCTGTTTCTCCTCCCCTCTTCTTTCTTCATTTCTTCTGCTACTGCTCTTCCTCTTCAGATGTTTCCTTCCTCCTTCTCCTCCTCATGTTCATTTTCTCTTCCCACGTGTACCTTGCCCATCCCTCCACCCCCCCCCGCCTTCCATCCCCTTCCTTCACCAAACAACACGCCATACAGTACATCACGACTTGCTACCATCCGACCATCCTGCCATCCTGCCATCCTACCTTATCACGACAGCATGACGATCCTATCTGAGCCTCCACCAATCATCTCCCTCCACGCCACCCTCGACAGCCAATCACAAGCCAGGGAGTTCAGCAGGGTGTGTTCTAATTGGTCAGTAGGTTCAGGAATGGGGTCGAATATTACGTAAAGGATTAGATAAGGGGGTCAAGGGAATGTTTGGGTTCTGACATTCAAGACGTGGGATTGTTAAGCGTGACTGTATAGAGAGAGAGAGAGAGAGAGAGAGTTGAATCACGATAAGGAAGTGCATAACTTTCTTAACTTGCAATTACGTTTCTCTCTCTCTCTCTCTCTCTCTCTCTCTCTCTCTCTCTCTCTCTCTCTCTCTCTCTCTCTCTCTCTCTCTCTCTCTCTCTCTGATAATTATGTTGTTTAATTTTCTGATCATGTTTCTTCGCCTTGTGGTCTTTTCTTATTTTTTCTTATTGTTTCGTTTTATTGGTATTTAAGGGAAGCGGTTCTTGTTTCATGAAGTATTGTTCGTTCAGTGGATTAGGAAAATGAAAAAAACTGGACTGGAAATAATTTTTGGAGAGAGAGAGAGAGAGAGAGAGAGAGAGAGAGAGAGAGAGAGAGATAATGAGGAATGTAAGGGTGCTTTATGTTCTTTCTCACCTGTATACTACCTTTTATTACTTTCCTTATACCACCACCACCGCCACCATCACCACCACCACCACCATTACTACTACTACTATTACTGTTCCTCTCTCAACCTCTCACTAATGTTATTGCTGCTGTCTTTCTAACTTCAAGCAATTAAGTAAACCAAGAAAAAAGGTAAATTCCCAGATCACCTTAATTTCACTAGAAATAAATACACTAGGAATTATAATTTCGTACATTCTATTTATTTATTTATTTCTCTATTTTCTTGCCCCGTGCTGAGAGAGGACGTGTAATGAGGTTGTTAATATCACATGACATTTTAATAGGTCGGCCATTTAATAATTTAGCAGCAGGTTACATCCGCTCATTGACTGGAGAGGAAGAGAGAGGAGAGGGAGAGAGAGGGAGAGGGAAGAGATAAGAATAAAGAGACGATGAGAGGAAGGAGCATGCTTGTGTGCGTGAGTGAGGGAGAGAAGGAGAGGTAAGGATGAAGAGGAGGAGCAAGCTTATGTGGATGTACATGTAGAGGAAGAGTGGAGAAGAAGGAGAGGAAGAGGTCAAGGAGAGAGATGAGGGGGGGAGAGGAAGGAGGGAGAAAAGGGGAATGAAGGAAAGGCGAGAGAAAGGAAGGGACTAGGAAAAACTGACTGATTGAAATTTGAGGTAAGGAGAAGAGAGAGGGAGGGAACGAAGGAGAATGAAAGGAAGAGGGAGGGAGGGGATAGAGCAGACGTGTGTGTGTTTGTGCGTGCGGGTGTGTGCGTGTGCGTGTAATTTAGGGGGGTGGGGGTGAGAGATCAACACAGAAGGCGCTGGCACAGATGTTGCGTAATATGCAGACTGCCACGCCCTCTCCCTCACAAGTGGCAGAGTTCACGCCCATCCCTTCCCACTCGCGCCTTCTGCAGGTACACACGTGGCTCTTTAATCTCCACAAGGCACCCCCATGACAGGACTACGGCCATTTAAACATGCATGACGCGGAAACACCAATGAAAAAAAATCGGGAAAAAAAGTGGTGACAGAAAACGAAATCTCGTCTCATGACCGTCACTGACAGGCTCCCATACTGGCTAATTACAGCTAATAATGGGAAGAGTTAATGGGGCGAGACAATGGAGGGCGCTGGAGGACAATGGTGGGAGGGGAGGAGGAGGCGGCGAGGAGGACACCCGATATGTCCCTCCTTGGTGTAAAACAAAAGATTGGCCACCGCCTCCTCCTGTCTTCTTCCCCTCTGCACTCCACACTCGCCATGGACAATATTCTGAAACGCCTCTGCACTGCACCCCGACTATTTTCCAAAGGCTCTAGCTGAAGTTACACGTGTATGAAAGATGTTTTACGGTCCTAGTGACAGATTAACAGTATTTCTACATTATTAACAGCAGGCATGGCTAATCATCTCCGTGGTCTTTGGAAATAGTGGTGAAAGAGCAAGACACTTAAGAATACGCGGCTTCAAGTCACGTGGGAAAAATCGATTCCTTGCATCCTTGTGATTACTGCAACTTGATACGAGAGAGAGAAGACAACAGAACGAGTGAGAGAGAGAGACAGAGAGAGAGAAGTCAGAATTATATGTAACTTGATATCAGCAGGGAAGAAAAGACTAGGAGAGTAGAGAGAAGTCAGTCATTGGGAATTAAATGGCTCTTAAAAATATAAATATAGGAGGCGAGCTTTGATGTCTTTCTCTTCATAAACAAGTGGAATTATGGTTTAGTTCAGTCTTCCATCTGTCGCGGTGAGGGTTAAAACACAGCCTGCCTCGGACACCCTAATGGGCTTAATTGTGTGTTGTCTGCAGTGTTGTGTGCCGGGAGAGGATGTGTGGTGGGCGGCAGAGAGTGATAGGAAGGCCAGGGATAGAGAGCAGGGAGCGGTAAGGAGGGGAGGCAAGGAAGCAGGGGAAGATGGGATAGGAGGATAAGAAAATAACCAAGATGCAGCTGGGGATAAGAAGAAAACGGAAATACAATTGGAATAAGGGAAACAAAGATAGGAGAGACATAGGGAGGTGTAGTAATAAGAGGAGGAGGCAAGGAGACAAAGAAAAATGAAGACAGAAAGAAAAGGGAAATATAGCTAGAAGGGAAAGAAAGATTAGATAGAATAGGAGGGAAGGAAGAAAAGGACATGAGGTAAGGAGAAAATAACTGAAGAAAATTGGGTTAGGATAAGTAGGGAGAGAAGAAAGGCAGAAAGAAAGGTAACGATAAAAGGAAGAGGATACTGTTTATAGATCAATAAATGACCTGAAAGAAATCGATTAGATAGATGAATATATAATCATAAGAAAACTATGTATTACTCGCGTCATTACTTTAAATATTAGAGAATTATGTAGAGGAGGAGAAGGAGAAACATTTAAGGGGAAAAATTTTTAATGGATAATAATAAACGTAGGACTATTTAAGGGCTTTAAGGGAGGACAAAGAAAAAAAAACATTCAAGATCAAGAATTCATATGGAAAGGAATAGCAATAGGACTGCAGGAGGACTGGGAGGAAGAGAGAACAGTTAAAAGATACGTTTTAGACAAACTTTAGAAGATGGACGAGAAGGAGGAGGAGGAGGAGGAGGAGGAAAATTCACTCTACAGTCAGCCGCTGCCCGCCAATCATGACAGAAGAAAATGGGAATATCGGAATAATAAGCACCTTTACAGCAGAATATTCGCCGTTATGGGATCCAATTCTACTTCCATCATGGCGTGTAGGGGGATCGGAAACTATTTACATTTCCGAATCTCCGAATTTGGCCTGTGGGGGCGCGAGGTTGATGCAATAGACGAGCGTGGCTGCGAGACACGAATTTTGTAAACCTCCGCGGTAAAGGAGGATATATAACGTCCCCTTGAAAAAAACGGGTTGGATTAACTCTAAGCGAATTTTGAACCGCACCTGAACGCAAATGACGGAGGATTTTTTTTTATAGTGGAGCGTCTAGTCGGTGCGGGATCTTTTTATGCAGAGATAATTGAGAAAACATTATTTTGTGGCGAGCGGGTGGCGGCGCTGCGAGCGAGTCTTGGTTTGATCATCATTATTGGGATGTAATTTACATTTTTATTGTATCCTGTGATATTGCATTGAGCAGGGAGGCAGGGAAGGAGGCAGAGAGGGAGGCAGGGAGGGAGGGAGGGAGGGGTGCAGGGAGGGAAGGAAGGAACGGTGGTTTGCGATGAGACAGTGAGGAAAAGAGGAGGAATAGAAAAACATGAAGGAAGATGAGAGGTGCGGAAGGAGAGAGAGATTCGAGGAAGAGAGGAAGGGAAAAGAGAATTTTGCTGGTTTGATATAAAAATTTTTTAAACGAAATAAGGGAAAGTACGAGTATGGTTGGTGTCGGTGGTATGACTTTAATACTATATAATTGCTTGGTTTGGTTTTTAACTTCTTACAAGTACAAGAAATTTCTGAGGACAAAGAGACAGAAAAATACTTATCAGAAATTTGTAGAAATCCAAAAGAAGACGTAAAAAGAATACAAGACAACTTTGTACATTATTTACTGGCACTCAATGATAACACGTCTACATGAACACTTCACACACTGGCGAGTCAACGCTAAAACTACTTGTTAATGACTTGCATGACCATAAACACCCAAGAGACTGATATGTCCAAAAAGCGAAGTATTGTAAGCTCATTTTCCCCTCACAAGCTACTAATGAGAGAAGCAGCAACTCCTCTTCTCCCTCACCGCACAATAAATAACAGTGCCTCGAATAACAAACATTAACAAGATTCTGCTCGTAAAGTCGCGTCCTTCGTGTGTTCCTAATTGCACTTGGTCGCCGGCACTTCCTTGTTCACCGCGCACACCACCTTGCGCAGGTCCTGACGAGCCGCCATCATCTGCTCCTCCGTGAACACCTGCGGGAGAGGAAGACGAAGGCACGAGGTGAGGCGGAGGTGGAAGCTGTGGCAAAGCGCAGAACACAAACGTACGAGAACGGACCATATTCTGAAACGCTCTAGATGAAGTTACACGGATTTTTAAGTGTTTTTTCACGGCTCTAGTGACAGATTCATAAGGTCTCTACATTATCAACTGGAAGAACACTCTTGAGAAACCGGCTAGTCATCTCTGTGGCCTTTCAATATAGTCGTGGTAAAAGAGCAAAGTGATTCAGATGACAGGCCAAAGACCAGAGATGAATATAGAGATAGAGAACCACGTGAGATTAAGATACAAGGAAATGAGATGGAGATAATCGTTGTTTTAGAGCGTGGCTTGAAGCAGTCAATGAGATGAACAGCGTATTGGCAAGACTAGCGAAAGAGAAAGATACGAGTGAAAAATACAAGACACTTCATTAGTCTATACGCTAATCACTTACACGCAGGAGACTGAAGCAGACTCACTGACACAGCTACTTGAGGGAACTGTGCTCGCTACTGTCATTACTTCCTGCCACCTCATACTCACTGACAATACTCATACCGCCTCTGCTTCATACTCACCGCCACCATGCAATACTCACATCGTTAATGAGGATCCAGGGGGCTGACTCAAGGGCGGGGCTGAGCGTCTGCTGCTTGAGTCCCGTCTGGTGGAGGAGGTGCTGCCCGACGAAGGTGGAGGCGCACTGCTCGATGGGGGTGTAGTCTATCGCAAACTTGGTGGCGCACTGAGGGAGAGAGAGAGAGAAAGAAAGAGAGAGAGAGAGAGAGAGAGAGAGAGAGAGAGAGAGAGAGAGAGAGAGAGAGAGAGGGGGGGGGGGTTAGTCTACGGCCGAAAATGGATCTTATAATGACTTTTTAGCGTGGAATTTTTTTTTTTTTTTTTTTTTTTTTTTTTATATACGGAAAAATAACATAATTTAGTTTGTCATATTTTCTTACCTCTGGAGATTCCCTTAATAAACTAATTAACTAAACAGACCGTACAGTTTTTACACGTACGGAAACAGATTGAATACAAAGCAACACGCAACATTTCAGCTCCCTATATTAGAATGCAGCGAGGGAAAACAGTAAAAATCAAGAAACACGCAGACAAGGCCGCCAGAAAGAGTGAAAGTTTCAGATTAATAACAGCACGGTCGCTTCCTAGACAACTCACATCCACGGACTTGGCGGCTCCCTGGAACTCCTCCATGATGCAGTTGGAGAAGCCCATGTACTGCTCCACCGTGGGGATGTTGATCTTGGCGCACATCATCATCACGTTGCCCACACACTCGTCAGATCCGTGGATGCACTCAAACTTGTACCCCGTCGTGCCCACTTCCTCCTGCGTGGCCACCGGCAGATAGGGAATTATCATCGTTATTGCTCGTGTTATCAGTAGATTTACTTTTCTTTACTCTTCGAAGAAATTTAACTAGGAAACTATTAAGGAGGAATGGACATTGAAGGTTTTAGGTAATCTTGTTCGTGTTGGCAGAGTAAATTTTTTTTTTTTTACTATTGTGTAATGAATGAAGGGTATCTCTCTCTCTCTCTCTCTCTCTCTCTCTCTCTCTCTCTCTCTCTCTCTGGTCTGGTCAGGCCAAATTTAGCATCCCCACGAATAAATGAATAACATGTATAGCATTTTTTTTCATAATAATAATATAAAAAAACAAAAGCAATAATAGAAAAATAAAAAATCTAAAAGCACACACTCCTCTGTACCATTAACCAGAAAAGCGAGGCAGCAGAGGCACTGAAAATTCCCTCCCCTCACTGCTCCTCACCGTGGTCCTGCCGTACACGTAAAGGTCCACAGCGATGTACTCCTTGAGGTCCAGCCACACGGGGTACAGCTGCTCGGTGAAGAACGCCTTGCTCTTCGGGGACAGCGACTCATAGTACACGGATACCTTGGTTTTCTTGGAGTTCTAGGCAAGGAGTGAGTGAATGAGTGAATGAGGAGGATGTGTCGTGTTAGTACGTGGGATCTTTGTTGCGTACGTTCTCTTGTTCTCCGTTAGTTTGTGTGTGTGTGTGTGTGTGTGTGTGTGTTTAGATAGTGTTAGTTCGTCTCTGTTCCCTCTTGTCAGTTTTGTGTGTGTTTGTGTTGTGTGTGTGTGTGTACGTGTCATGTATGTTTAGATAGTGTTTATTGGTCTCTCTTCTCTTGTTGTCTGTTAGTTTATGCGTTTGTGTTTCGTGGTAAAAGTATACTTAAATAGTGTTAGTGGATCTCTGTTCTCTTCTGTTTTTGGTCAGTGTGTGTGTAATAATAATAATAATAATAATAATAAACGGTTTATTCTTTAGGCAGTTGACAAACTGAAAATGTACATAGGGGATGGGGAAAAACTTAACATTAATCCTAACGGTGTGTGTGTGTGTGTGTGTGTGTGTGTGTGTTAGGAAAAGTATATATATTTGTTTGCCTTTTCCAAGTTGTGAATGTGGAGGTATGAGTATGTATAACTAGATATGGGTGACTTGGCGTGTGTGTGTGTGTGTGTAATGGGAGTAAATATTCATTATTCTCTATTAGTCTCCCCTACACTCTTGATTGCCTCTAGGCCTGTCCAAGAGTTCTTCATCTCATACTCTTTCTTTCAGCATATTTTCTATCATATCTTAGTCATCATTTGCCCTCCTGTTACTTCCTTCTTTATCTGCCAAGTCTTAATATATATTAGCTCAGTGACTGGTGGCGTGGCATTGACTATTACAGCATTACCCGTTCTCCTCTCTCTTGCTTATCTAGCTTAGAAAACGTGGTTACTTTATAGATAACTATTCTAATTCAATATATCGCATTTCCAATAGAGAAATGGTACTTTTTTTTTCATTATTCGTGTACGTGTAATAGATTTAGCAGAGAAAGATGGTAGGTAAGCTTATTGGTATTCTTAACTCACTGCTATTCTAAACTCACTGAGTCAAATGTCAGACTAGTGTTACTTATTGAATCTATTGAAAATCAAGATGCATGTATATACTACTGAAGTTGAAAGATTTTATATCACTTTGTTCTTTCTAGTTCTGCGGTATGACTCCCAGCCAGTACTCACAGCAGGGGCCGCGTCGAGCAGCAGCGGCAGGAGGGCCAGCAGCAACAGGCGCCTGAGAGCCATGGTGGAGGGAGGGGCGAGTGACGGGTGTGCAGGGAAGGTGGGGTGTATATATACCTTCATTCACCTCCAAGCTTTCGTGAGTCAGCCCGAGTCATTTGCTAATTTTCACCTCCATCATTCACTTTTAGTTCCGAATGTTTACCGAATTAAAAATAATTTTGTTTACGTAATGTGTGGGTGTGATATGACGCAGCTTTCAGGGAATTTAATTTTTCTGTTAGGTAGACAGACCAGACGATTTCTCCAGGAAGTTTACTGTGCGATTAAAAAAAAGTTTGGCCTCGTGGGATTTAAAATGTTTGGGTATAATCTTGAATCCATCATTTCTTGTTAGGTTAGAATGATCAATGATAAAATATTTATTTACATCAGTTACTTACTATATCCTTTAAAATTTTTGAACACTTCTATTAGGTCTCCTGTTGTCCTGGGCTTTGTTAAACTAAACAGGATTAGTTTTTCCAGTCGTTCATCGTACGGCTTTACTATGCAATCTTGGAATCATGCTTGTGAATCTTTGCTGCATCTTTTCTAGTTTTCATTTTTTTTTTTTTTTTTTTTTAATATGGTGACCAGAACTGTACACAGTATTCTAGATGAGGGTGCACCAGCGATTTAAATTCCAAGGTTATTCCAATGAACCCTACTACTAATTTATTTGCCGTCTTTACTGTTTGTGTGCAGTGTTGGCTCGGCTTTAGATCTTTTCACACAATGACACCGTGTCCTAGATCTTTTCTTTTTCAGCGCTTAACAGTGGCATGTTATTCATTACATATCTTGATTGAACA
>NC_087188.1:8498734-8551234 GCF_035594125.1 Scylla paramamosain
ATACACAATCAAACCACGAAGTTTTTTTTTTTTTTTTTTTCTTTCCTCCTAAATGAAATTCCCTTCTGGCGGGACGCTTCGCCAGCCGCCCACATTTCACTCGCTTTCCCCTGAGACCAGACGCCAAGCCTCTGGCCGCCCTACCTATCACCACGTTGGAGTGACGCCCTCATCCCTGTCTCCGGACGCCAGCCCCTGCCGTGACCTGAGCCGGCCCAGCAACCACCTCTGTCTGTGTCCATGTCCGCCTGGCCTCGGTGATGGACATGTATGTGACTTGCTATATTTTGTACAGTTTTAGTAATACAACGCAGCAGCATTACCACAGTCTTTCTTCGGTCACCTCTACACAAGTACTAGAAGCAGCTTTATTATTATTATTATTATTATTAGTAGTAGTAGTAGTAGTAGTAATGGTAATATATATATATAATATATATATATATATATATATATATATATATATATATATATATATATATATATATATATATATATATATATATATATATATATATATATATATATATATATAGTACACCCTATAGTGAGCATATTTTTCTTCACTACTAATTACGAAACTTCAAATTTAGATTTATGTTATGATATTGCAAATTCATATACAACACCACTTTCCAAAAAGTAAATTACTTGCACATCTAAATCCTTACTTAGCTACGCAAGTGCAGGATTAACAAGCCACGCTATAACGATTGGTTCGCTCATTGCCACTAACTATACCTTGATAAATGCGCTAAATCAAAACCGTCCCATTTAACCTACCCTTACCTTCCACATAACCACCATCAAATAATCCTACTAGCTCCTTACATGTCTACCCACACACTGCTCCTCCACCTAGTCGCCCTATTTTGACCCAGAACCTGCTGCCAGTAAATGGCATCACTTTAAAAGCCACACGCTAACTCAACACCTGCGTCACTCACCTCGCCTGACTCCACCCCATAACCAACACTCCAGCACACGCTACTACCGCGCCTCACCACAGCCTACCACCGCAGCCCGATCACACGCCTCCCACGTCCTCAGCTGCTGGTCAAACAAGCAGACAAGCAGGTGAAAGAATCTCGACTACCTACAGTAATATTAATGGTGTAATCTATGACTATTGTTTGGTGGGGGTGGGGAAGTAGTTGTGCTGATATACGCTGTGGGTACAAGGTAGTGGATGCGTGATGGTATGGTTGTGTTATTGGAGTAATGTAGTGGAGGGATGATGTAGCAGCCTTGCCTGATGGCCACACTGTATAATAGAGCTGAAATGCATATATCGCACTTCTAACTAGCAAAACATTAGATGAAGAGCTAACACTAATTACAATATGTTACCAATTACGATCAAATATAATTCACACACGAATTTTCACTCACCAACGAATGCCCATGGACGACGAGCACACTTCTTCCCAGGTCACCACCAGCGTCACCGTCACTAGCCAACGCCGCCACCATGCCGCTTCACGTCCTCACGAATGCACGTCATTTCTTGCGTCACATTCCTGCAGTAGTAAACACGTAACACAATATGCCGAAGTGCACAATATGCCACCAACATCCCAATTACACTAAAATACATATGTAATAAACAGCGAAGACACTCACACTCACCCCTCACTCGCCGGCCACTGCCCAACTGATGGCGCAGCCGCGCAAGCGATGAGGGTTGCCAGGTCACCTTCCTCCCTGGAATCACGGGAAACGATCGTCAGTCAATCAACGACTTGTTAACTCGTTGAATTTCATACGTAAAAGCCAATATAACGTTGCCACATTGAATACATGACATTACTTTCAACATTTCAGCATGTGTGTATCATGGAGTTCATTTTATATACCAGAAAAATGTGATAATTATATATGGAGTAATTATCCCATTAATCCAATTATGTCATACTTCTAGGCACACTTTTAAACGCTTTGCTCTCTCGTAACCTGTATTTTCAAAGGTCACAGAGATAGTCAGTCAGACTCTCGTAGGTAGCCCATTATGTAGAATCCTTGTCAAACTATACCAAGAACAATGAAAACACCCTTAAAGACCATAATTTCCACCGGTGCTTGTTAGGTACAGATAAGATGCTGAGGTGTTTCATAAGCCTGAAGTGATAGACGGGAAAACTGTCGATCTTTTCAGTGCGACATGGAACAAGTCAGATCACTAAAAACACTCAATACGACTTCCACAGACACCCACACAAGAGAAGCGGGTGAAAAATGATAGATCTTCCAGTGTGTAGCCTGTGTAACGTTTAGAAATGGCTGTATAATGAAAATGTTTCAGAGAGCCCCGTGATTAAAGAAACCATGTCTCAAACGGAAGTGAAAGGATACAGTTCTTTTATATTTGTTTTTAGCGTATTGTATTACCAGTTAGGATGTGCTGGGTGGTGACGAGCGCCGCCAATACCCAACTAACGACTCTCCGCTAATAGCCAGCAACCACTTGTCTGTACTTTAGTAAATATCTACGCTGTGAGAGTAATTATCGATATTCGGTTGATTTTTAATAGATAGGTGGATAGATGGATGGATAAATGGCTGGTCTGAAAGATACTGACAAGTAGGTATGTAAATAGAGATAGATGAATGGATATATAGAAAGTACTTAACAGATTGGAAAATACATGGTAAATAGACAGATTGGTAAGTATGGAGAGAGAGAGAGAGAGAGAGAGAGAGAGAGAGAGAGAGAGAGAGAGAGAGAGAGAGAGAGAGAGGATGGATACGATAGATAGATAGGGAGATGGATATATATGAACAGATAGATATATACAGATAAACTGGTAGAGAGATTGAAATGCACAAGTAGAGAGGTAGATATACAAATATATGGATAGACAAGAGGATGTACGAACTGACCTAAGTTCTACTCCACTTAACAGTAAACTTACAAAATGGAGTGAAAACAACAAGTAAAAATCATAGAAATATATATTTACTTGGATGAAAATATAATCTGCTCAATTAAAATTCCCTCCTAATATCTTGGCAGTGACAATTCACTATTACATAATGACGTGCCTCAGACAGTGAGCATACTTAGCATTAGGGAGGCCGAGCCACCAACCTCCTAGCCAATGTAATATTAATACTAAAAGTCACACTTATGAGTATAATTCACCTTTGTTAATCAATTATCTTGACCACATCCAGTCCAAACTAAATGCGTCAAGAAGGAATGAAGAAAGATTGGAAAGATAAAAGATTGTGAAGGTCATACCATTAAAATAAAAATCTAATAAAATTCTGATATAATGAAAGGAGCAGCAGTAGGAAGAAATGTGAAATATTTACAGCACAGGAGATGGCAGCAACTAAACTTGTTGAGATGACAGGCTGTGTGTCACACCATTCAAAATTCTTTTCAGGAAATTAAAAAGAAAGCATAAAGAGAAATGTAGCAAAGGAAGAGACAAGATGTGATGATGCAGATCTGAGTTATAAAAATGAAGAATAAGCTTCTTAATCATTAAATAAGTAAAAATATGGCATTCTGCCCAGTACTTAATCTATCTTAATGATTTAAAAAGAATTAGATTCATCCATATAATTAATTATAAATGCAAGTTTGTTCATTCATTACAATGAGAACTGCAGTCCATTCACTCATACCTTGCAACTGAAGCCAAAGCCAGTACTTTTGTAACCTCATCACAGACTGGTCCATGGCTCAGTCACCCTGCCTCCACTTATCACAGGCACCACCAATGCCCTACACTATGACAGGCTTCATTTCTCTTCCTTGCATCTCCCTTTTTCTGTACAACACTTGCTTGATTTCTTTCTGTCCATCACTTCAACTCTAATTATCTAAATTATTCTTTGTAAATTATAAATTTGTTTTAGCATATTCATCATCAACTATTATTCTTCAGTCCAATGAACAAGAAGCAGAGTAAATATTGCACAAATTATGGGAAACATGAAAGAAAAATCAAACATCATGTGGAGAGGCCAGTACCTACGCTACACAGGAGACAGGCTGACTGAGCCACAGACCAATCACTGGTGAGGTTACAAATGTTGGCTACAGTCACAGGCTACAAGAGAATGGACCACAGGTATACATGACCTGGTGAGCTTAATTAGTACCTGTCCACACTCCCATTACTGTATCACAGGTAAGATAAGTAAGATTTGAACTTCTGAGCTGCAGGCACTCAATGGGAATGTGAATGCAAAATTGTTGTCTCTTCATCCAACTGTCAGCTTTAAGAAACAGTTAAAAAAAGAGGGATAGTAACTGATTTCATAAAAACAGGACTCTAATAATAACAGGTAATCGTAGGTAAGTCTAAACCTCTGGTGCATGATTCTAATTCAATGAGAACATGAACACAAACTACAACTCCTGAACTAACCTTAAGCTTTAAGAATAAAAAACAGAGGTAGCAGAACAGTATCTAGTTGAGCTTCACTTCTCTGGTCCACTGAGGCTCACTGGTGACGGCTGAGTCTCACTGAGCGTCGTCTTGGCACGGTGTTGGCTTCCTCTAGCTTCATTTTAATCTTGGAAGCTAGAGTGGGTGTGGCTGTCTCTTCCTCCTTGACCTTCACTTGTTTTACTCTTTTTGCTCCCTTTGTGGTTTTTTCCGTCTGGCTATTCATTGCTTTCTTAGCTGGTGTTTTCTTAGGTGGTGTTTTCCTGGGTGGTGCTTTCTTTGTCTCTACAGCACTGTCTGTTTTGGCTCTGGAATGTCTTTTCTTTGTCTTGGTGTTGTTTTCTTCATACCCAGAGTCAGGGTTCTGCTCCTCTGCTTCCCTCTTGTTCTCTTGCTTCTTGTGCATCTTCTTTGTCCTCACAATCTTATTCCTTGAACTTGCATCTAATGAAAATAGAAAATGAAGAGAGCTGGTGACATTCTGGAAATTTTTATACTGATACATACCTCACTTCTCTTACTACCAGTCCACAAACAAGCAAGATCATCAATAGTTAGTATAAAAAGCTTGCCATCAGGTGAGACACAGAATATTCTTAACTCAAATACGGATTTCTCTTTGTACTTAATCAATGTCTTGTCAGAAAAAAAGAAAATAAATAAATAGATAAAAGAATAACAAAATTAAACATTCAAAATCTAACACCACTGCCAGAAACCATTATGAGTGGGAAGGAGAGGCCACACTAGCAGATACAAGACTACCACTCATACATGCCCTCCTGAGCTATGCTGCTGGTGGTGCCACACTCACCCTTAGGCTTGAGGCGGCCCGGCTCCCCACTGAACCACATGGTGCGGCCATTGTGGTCCACCATGTTTTTCATGCCATCCTGATAGTAACACTGCAGCCACTCCTGGGAAAAGTGCATCAATGTTGAAACTGTTACCATAAATAGTGTGTGCATTTCAAAGGTAAAGATGCAAAAAATTATTCACCTCCCCTGAACTTTAAGCACATCAATGCAAAAATTTTATTAAAGCATCAAACAAAAATGTGGCATCATCAATCCAAATGTGACAAAACCATTCTGACATTCCCTTTACAAACCAGTAATGGAGACAAGGAATCTTAAAAATTCAGGGAAAACTCAACTTCCTCTAGCACAGAAAATTACCTTTCTTTGAGTACATTAATTCAAACTCACCCTAAATGCAGCATACTCCTCTTCATCTGCACTGGGGTCAACATTGTAGCCCTTGCCTCCACCCTCCAGGTTGACCACCTCCTTTGGCAGGATGTGGCACAGGTCCAGAAGGTCCGGCTTCATTTTGCTCTTCTTCACACCCTCCAGCTTCACTGTACTCTCCTTGTTGCCTTGCTGCTTCACCACAATCTTCTGGACATCCTCCTGCTTCACTATATTCTCTTTGACATCCTCTTGCTTCACTATACTCTCTTTGTTATCTTCCTGTTTTACCACAATCTTTTGGACATCCTCCTGCTTCACTATATTCTCTTTGACATCCTCCTGTTTCACCTGACTCTCATACCACTTGCTAAATGGCTTCAGTTCACTCAGGACCTCCCGCGCCTCATCAAAGGGACGAACACCACACCTATAATGCCACAAAAAAGGTTAAGGGAAAGAATTTACAATACTAAAAACCTACTGAATGGAATGAATGAGCCCAAAATCTCCTCCCATAAGTTCAGATTTTTCTCTAATGGAAGTCTGTTTTTAATCATGCAAGGATTGTGCTGCATACCTGTACAGAATCTCAGCACGCAGATAATTCCCAATGCCATTAAAAAACTTCTGGTTAAGCATGGCTTCACAGATGGGTCTGTTGAAGGCCGATGACTTGAGGTTCTCCATCACGTTGCTCCTGAACGCCTGGTACTCCCGTATGGGGTCTGGGCCACGGTCTGCACCCCAGTCACCCTCCACCTCCCACCGGCCAAACCGTCGATAGTCCACAAAGCTCAGCACCATCGGAGTCAGTTCATTGATGGTGTAGAACCTGTAAAATATTAGTCATGTAACTATGAGATGCAAACCACACCACCAGTGGCTGAATATGAAGAACAGCCCACACTACAACACAGAAAATCAATTCAACACTTTGTTTAGAGAAGAAGAATAGGTATCTTTTTGGTTGATTACATCCTGTTAACTTCAAAGCAAAACTATTCATTATTCATTTCTGCTCATCATAAATCTAGTAACACTTTTCTGATAAAATTTTAAATTCTGCCCATGCAACAAAACATATTCATCCAAAATAATACTGAAAATAACTTTACAAGCCAGATTCATGGTGCTAAGATATGATTAGGATGCAGGGATGAGAAACAGGATTGAGAAAACAGTGATTGTGTGAAGACTGCTCCAAGAGATGATGGCACAATGCTACAAAGGGACAAATGATTATCAACATGCCGTTGTTTTTAAAGATATTATTTCATGATCCCTCCTTGTCAGTGTGTCATAAGCAAGGCTGTTAACTAATACAAGATGGGAGACTTCACTCATGGATGCTGGTGAGGCACAACATTACTCTTTAACTCATGGGTGGAAGATGATTTTACTCTTATGAGCTGCACAGGAAAAGACTAACCCTTCACTGCTTGACAACTTTTCTATAATAACTTTCAACTTTACTGATGCTTATTTTTAGTACTACAGCCTCTCAAATAGTTATGTAAGGGAAAATTAACCTCTCTCTTTCCCTACTGTATGTCCATGGAAACTTTCCCTGTAGCAGCCTCGAGCGTCAAAGAACAACCAAAGCAAAGCAGAGAAAGGAATAAACATCTGCATATATCACAAAAAAAAAAAAAAAATTTGAATCACCCCAAACCACTTAAAAACTCACTGTAAATGGGCGTGTTTGGGAAGGTCACTGACAGGCGTGTACTTGAAATTCCCGGACATGCCGAAGCGGAAGAGAATACTGAGTGTCTCGCCGCCCTTCACCTCATCCTCGCCCTCTGTCAGTACCACCTTCAGCTCCTTCCCCCTGGAGGAGGCCCGCACCCTGTACACCTCCCTGTCCCACGCCACGTCTGGGTTTTTGGTGGACACTGCTGACTTGACCACCTGGCCACCAAACAGCGTCCTCTGCCCGATAGTGGTGATGAATCTGGCTGCCAGGTGAAGCTCGGGTCCCTCAGGCATGGTGGTGGTGGTGGTGTGCTGGAGTGTAATCTGACAGCGCCGCCGCGAGCCTGGAGTCCCACGAGGGTATTACATAAATTACACAACACGCCAGCCAGTCTTTCATAACGAGTGTATGTCATCAAATGGTATGTTTTTTTGTTTTTCTTTGCTTAGATATACTACTGTAGGTTAAATACAGTACTATCTTGAGTGCTTGGTGATGCTTTGGGTAATATTACGTAAGTGTATTTGTGGTGGTGTTTTGTAATATGACATATACTGCAAGAAATCGAAATATTAAATCCAATGTTTAATATTTTCCTAATTATATGTGCATAAAATAAAGTTAATGTGCACTGTGAACATTAAAAAAAATATATTATAGGCACACACAGCAATCATCTGTATCATCATCAGCAGCAGCAACATCCGCTTATCAAATTTCATCTCTTTAGCCATTTCTCTGCTTCACATTACGTTTATAAGATGACAGCCATTCAGTTACACATCTTGGCGAGAGTATCTGTCAAAGTGTACACATAATTTATACTAGAATGGCAATCAGTATTAGTCTAGTTTAGTCACCCACACTTACATTTTCTTTCATTACATTTCTAAGCTACAATTAAGCTATTTATTGTAAAGGTTCTCTTACTGCTGAACTATTACCTAATACTTTACAACACCCACCGGGAATGGATACATGGGCTTATAATCATCAACAACATCATTATTCACCAGACACGCTCCTTTACACTTGGGGAAAGAACTTACTCTTTTCACGAATAAAATAGGACGGTTTTCTAAATAGTAGCTTTACCCTCCATGAAAATATACTGGTCATTTATCTTTCCCAATGCACAAGTTTATCCTCATAATTTCCCATCAATAAATGCAACAGTCTTTGTCCAACACACACACACACACACACACACACACACACCACTAACCTAAGAACACACTGGTATTGTAAAAATAGACTTGAAAATTATTTTTTATTCATTCACTTCATATTTCAAAGTCTTTAATATCTGAAACTCTCATTCATAATTCACAAATAAGGGTCTTACTATACTAGACCAACTGCATGTGTCTCCTTCAGTCTTCCTTAAGTCTAAGGACCTGCACTCACGCCACACCTTTAACCCTTTTACTGCCATGGCCATCTTTTGGTAACATTCAGAAGAGCATAAAAATATAGTCTGCACAGAGAGATACAATAGGGAGAATAAGAGATTAATTTTGTATTTTCTCGGATAAAGTATGTATAAAAATTAGTGGCTAGAAATTTGTAAGGTATTATATGACAATGTTTAGCAGTGAAAGGGTTAAGACTGAATCTCACTTCTTCACACCCTCATTAGTTCTGGATAATGGAATGAACTTTCCCTTCACATAATTCTCCCACACACTCATTAGTTTTGGGTAATGGAATGAACTCTCCCTTCACATAACTCTCCATCATCTACAACAATCCAGCTTAGTATATAGTGACTGCCTTCACTATCTGTACACTTAACCAAGATAAAACTTTAGTCTTGCAATTACAAGTCAATTTAAAACTGTGGGACATTATGTAATTCTTAAGGCACTTTACTTATGTGACTGTTGTGACGTTAAACTGAGTAACATTCAAAATTAAATCAGAGAAGTATAAAAACTAAATTCTTACTGATATGGTTCTGAGACAAAGTAAGGTTTCATATTTGCAACTACGAGTATATGGCTCAAGGGTATTGCCAAGGTTTTACACTACCAAGACATTATTCTCTCATTCCTACGGTGAATCCCTGCAATACACAAGAAAATATCAGAAGTGGTGCTAAGAGGCGGGAACTCTCCTGCACTGAAACATGAAAGGTGAGAAATGTGGAGGACCAAGAAGAAACAATGCTAGAAGTTGAAAATTCATACAGCAGAAAATGTGATGATTATGAATGGTGATAATGTAAAAATAGTGAACCTCAGGAAATCTCATGACAAGCTATGATAATAACAATGATGATGGTAATAATGATGATATGATCTTGGTATATTTAAACATTAGAGGAAACATGACAAGAACAATGACAGAGAAAAATGCCTAATGATATCAACGAAAAACAGCGACAATGACAAAAAAAAAAAAAAAAAAAAAAAACGTCACTAAACTACTGAAGCACCTGACCTTCCTACTTCTCCCCCTCCCCCTCTGCCTCTGGTGTTTTCTCTTCTGCCGGGGAAGGAAGGCCAAATGAGAACTCCATCGGCTGGCACTCCAGGGTCCTCAGGTTCACCAGGACACAAGTGCCGGTGGTGTTGAACTTTGGCACACTCACCAGCAGCACCTTGTGACCAGACACTGTTCAGCGGGAGAGATGAATTATGGGATGCTGTAATAATCATATATTGAAAATGAGGTAAAACTTCTTATTGACTTAATTTTTGTGATGGCAAGTTAGGTTTAAAATGATTTTTTTTTGCTTATTCTAATTTTTTCCAATTAAATATGAGTTCCTTACTGTATATTTAAGTCATCTCCAAAAACCCTCCTCTACTACTGTTGTTTTTATGTAAGCTCTTAAAAACAAACCCTCCAACAGTCTGCTAATTTACATGAATAAATATAACACTACCTCACTTTACAAAAACAAAATAAATCAATATCATCATCAGTATTAAGTTCCTCACCTTCCACAACCTTGGAGGCGAAGGCTTCTTGATTACCAACAAAGAAGATATCAGGGCATTGTGTCATGATGAAGGGGTCCTCCTTGTAGTAAGGGTAAGTGGCTGGGAAAGAAGTACTCATTAATTCTCATGGTAACTAATGGGCACTTCCATATTGATACTACTGAAAATTTTGCATGTGTAGTTGCTGTAAAGAGTTGTCTTATACTACAAGGTCTTCTGTATTTTGAGGTGACTGTACATGTTAGCTTGAATTAGGCAATATCTCTTAAAGGTCATATGATGCTTACTGATATTTTCTACTCTGAGGTACTTCTGAATTATATAAGGATAGCACTGTGTGAAGATAATAATGTGTAGTGTATTGCAGTGGGGATCTGTTCTCTATCTCATAGGAGTTTAAGGCAAAGATGTTGATCAGTACTCGAGGATTAAAACACATGTATGAATGTCAACCCATTATCTTATTTGTCAACCTTCAAATGGGATGTCACTGTAGTATAATGAAAAATAAACAATGATATGAATACTCTTTACTATGTATATCTAGCAATTTTTTTCTTGTACTGAACAGTAAAGTCCTGCAAGGTACATACAAATTATACAGAGGGACTCACAGAGGCTGTCTGGGGCAGTGGGAGCAAGGTGTCCCCACTCACACAGCTTCTCCATCACCTCCACAGGGTCCTGCAGGGTGGAGCACCGACTCACATTCTCCACGTTCTGTCCTGAGGTTCCCACCAACACTCTGCCGCCCACCTCACACTCGTAAGGGTTTGTCACGCCCTGCATGGTGGAGCAGCCTCTGGCCTGGGAAGTGAGGATGTGAGGAACACCAGTATGGTATGCTTTTCTTCTCCAATTACTATTAGTACAGGTTAATTCTGATTTACAACTGAGCATCATTCCTTGTCTTGCTTGAAAATGTGAATTCTGCATTTGTAAATCAACCCAAAGGGAAAACTATTAACTATATAAAATTCTGTAATTCTGAAAATTCATACAGCACTTTTTCTCTACCTTAACCTTATTTACATGCTACTTATGATTTTAAAAAATGTCATACAAGAACCACCGAGATCAAAAAGATACATACCATACACATGAATTCCTCATCAATATATAACAAAACTGTATCTCCCTATATGCACGGTAAATCAGCCTCTACACTCTGAATGAAGAGAGAGTAAGTAAAATGACTCATATGAAAAGGTAGAAAGGTGCCAAGTGAAGATGGGTCCTGAAGGATGCCCCCTCACCTTGGGCAGAACACAGGGGTGGAGGGGTTGTTGTGGCAGCAGGTGGTTTGTTGGGTCCAGCTCTCCCGGCATCAAGTCAACAGGACATGAACTCTGCAGCACAAAGATTCAGAATGTTGTATACTCGAAACTGACAACCCTTTCCAACACCAACTTTCAACATTCACTTCCAAATACATGTTCCATTTCCATACAAGTACCCATTTTCACCACTGATTTCCCAATACACAAGTCCATTTCCAATCCAATATAGCCTTCCTTAAGTGTGCACTGATGCCTCTAGTCTTTGCACAGTGGACAGCAGGCACCATAACTCACAGCAATCTGCAGGAGGAGGTCGTCCAGCTCCCGCACCACCTTCATCAGGTCACCATGGTCCTTCTCACCCTTAGTATTGTGTACAGAGTTCCCTGTAAAGATAAAAAAGTTAATTAAAAGGTTAAAATATCCTCAAGATTACTTATATATCTGCATCTGCATGACAAGACTAGAAAACCCCTCTCCTGTATATCTACTCTTGCAATGAGACATCTTGCCTTAACTACCTACCTAGATGGTGGATGTCAGCTTGATATATTGACATTTCTGTTGCTCTCTTTCATGTACGAGTATAATCTCCCTCCACTACCTGAATAAAAGATGTTCTCATACACTTAAAACATTTGCTTGAATTTATCAGTTTACAGAACTTCTCAGGCAGTACATTAGTCTCTCAACAACGAACACCTGGACCACTACCTGCTATAATGACCCGGCAAATGGAGGCGACCTCTTCCTGCTCCTCAGGACACCCCAGATGGCCAGTGATGTGGTCCACCATCAACTCCAAGGGAAGCAGGTGATCTGTGGCCTTGCTCAGCTCCAGGCCAGACACAAGAAGCACAAACCTGAGGGAAGGACAGTAACACTCAGCCTTTGTCACACCCTGCATGTGACACTAATACATTTAACACATGAAAAAATAACCTTAGAACAGCCATCATATTTCTCCATATGTAAAGCAGACAAGCTAGACTATGTAAACAATGAATACAGAAATGCTAGTTTGATTTCCAAGGATGACTGCCTTAAGACTGATTTCTCTACATTTAATTGAAAAAGAAATGTGCTTAATAAAATACTACAAATGCAAACAAGACAAGATTTGAAATATGATTCAACAAGACAAGATTTGAAATATGAATGAGTTAAACTGTTCTATCATGCATCAATACCTGTCCTGACTGAGTCCCTCCCGTGGCACAGCATCCGGCAGTCCAGCATAACAGGTTTCCTTAACATCAAACTTCCCTCCCTCAGACGCCTTCCCAAGCACAGCCACCACCAAGCCTGGATGGAGATGGATTACAATAAATATTAACTGTTCACACTCAGTTCTTGATAGACATGCATTACTCTGTTTTCTTTGATTAAAACTAGAATATCTCTTATTATATCTATGTAATTAATGATAAACCTTAAATACTGGTTAACTGCTACTACATAAACAAGTAGTATCCACAAATTCATAGCAAACTAACAGATCATCAGTATTCTGCTATCCTGGCCACCTGCTTGCTTTCTTCCCTCCTAGTGCTGACTCCTCACCTGTCACCAGTGTGGGGATGTCAATGTTGCCAATCAGCTGGATCCTCTGCACCTCATCTTCAAGGATAATCTCATCATTTTCACCAACATAATTCTTGACAACTGGCTGTGGCATCAGTTGGTGCTGGAAAGTATGATGAAATGGTTAATATAATACACTAATTTTTTGCAATACCTATTAACACAATTATATTATAACAATCATCTATTTTAGTTTTTATCTTAAACTTCTCTACACAAAATGGAGGAAAAAAGAGTAAGGAAGAGAAGGATGCATGAGGAGGAACAAACAAAGAAAAGGACAAAGGGAAAGCAAGATTCTAAGCAACTGACTGTGGTGGAATATGGAGAAAAAAAAATAGTAAAGAAGAGAAAGATGCATGAGGAGAGGAACAAATGAAGAAAAGGATGAAGGGAAAGCAAGATTTTAAGCAACTGATTTTTGTGGAGTATCAAATAAATATTCTGAACACACGCCAACCTTACCTCTTCAGATATCTCCTTCAGGATGGATGGCTTCAGTTCCTGCTTCTTGTACAGTGTGCCAATGATGATGCACTTCTCAGCCTCCCCGTCCCCGGCAACGTCGTGGAGGCGCTTCACTTTTACCTCATTGCCTGCAAATACAAGGGTACTTCAGCAAGACATATACAACCCTGAAGCAAATAAATTTTGTCTTATTAAAGTTTTATGATACATGCATATACTGAAATAACATAAGGATTAGATTAAATGGATTCTCCTGGCCTCTATTTTTCTGTGTATTATCTAAAGGTCAGAGTTTAGAGATGATAGTGAAGAAGATGTGTGTTTTGTTTAACTGAAATTGTCTACCCTAACCAAATTACAACTTTTCCAACAGTCACACACAATCTTCTAACATGCACAGGCTTCTCACTGCCACATTACAGTATCTTAGCAAACAGTTAAGGGCATTTGCAAAAGCAACTTAACCTCCCCTAATCTTGAACTACTAAGAATGCACCTTGGAAATACAAAGGTATCAAAATTCTATCATGATGTTAATACTGACTTCTAAGGTGTGGTGTAACATTAGAAATCCTGTAAATGGTGAGATCAACAACCTGAGATGGCCAAAACTACCTAACATGTACTTGCATAAACTATAACAATATCAAACTGAATATTAACCTTACAATGTCACACAATCACATTACAAAATATCCTGTGACAGAAGTATTGGATATCAACACAAGCATCCTCATCTGCAAGATATAATTTGACATTCACACTCATATCCAGTATTATTTCAAAAGAGCCCACATGTAAGCAAAATTCTTAGGATCAGCAACCAGGGTAGAACAAGAAATAATGGGTTCAAGCTTGAAAAATTTAGGTTTAGAAAGGAGATAGAAAAAAAATTGGTTCTCAAGTAGAGTGGTAGATGAGTGGAACAGACCCAGTAATCATGTTGTTAGTGATAAGACATTAGAGAGCTTTAAGAGAAGATTAGACAGGTTTATGGATGGGGATAATAGATGGAAATAGGTAGATATATTTCATACAGGGACTGCCACGTGTAAGCCTGGTCACTTCTTGCAGCTTACCTTATTTCTTATATTCTTATTTATTCCCAAAAATTATGTTAACATGATATTCACATATGCAAACTTCTACACTAAAACACTCAATTCATCCCAACCCTAAAAAATAAATAAATAAATAAATAGATAATAATAATAGAATAAAATAAAATAAAATAAATAAACAATAAATAAAAAAAATAAAGTAATCTCAAACACACACACACACACACACACACACACACACACAATGCACGCCAAACAGATAAGATAAGAAGCTAATTTTTCGTTAAACCACACAGGAAACAGCATCACATACCCCATCTCTCCCTAGCCTTTGCCTGCACCAATGGCCGCATTTTCTCCAGCCTGGCGGCGTAGATGAGGCAGTACTGGCGAGACATGTCCTTCTTCCCCCACACCGCGAATCTCTTGGACAGGTTGGTATAGGTGGTCGTGACTCGCTCGACCTGCTCCACTTCCATCTTCTTGGGCACACTCAGCAGCTCCTCGGCCTTCTCACTGCTCCTCGCGCCCTTTAAATTCATGGTGGTGACTCACAGATAAGAGAAACTAACAGAATCAAGGTGAAATTAGCAGGTTTTCCCGTTCCTTCTTCCTCCGGGTTCGGCAAAAGGCTTGGCGCGCTTTTGTTCCAAGAGTGTTTGGTTTATATCTTACGGGGTCACTATTTTGTACTAGGAGTTTAAAGGGACATTTTTACGGTAGACTCCTTAATTTTGTAGCTATGAGGAGGCTGTGAGGGAGATGAGGTGGATATGTGTACCTTGTCTACTTTAAACATAGCTAGTGTGGCTGATCTTTATGTAATTTTAAAGAAAGAATACAGAAAATGAAGGATTTATTGGCAATATAAAAAGAGAAAATCGCCTATCTGAATCACGACTGCTATTATTATTTTCCTTGTTTGTTTATAGCGTGCACATAGCGGACAAAAAAGCAGTTTGGAGGATGAGAGCAAGAAGAAAGCAGATCAGAAAAACAGAGAAAAGTCATTATTTATTTATTCATTTATTATTTTTCCCCTATTACGTGTCAATTCTGAAGGAGAACAACTACACGCACACCAGGAAGAGACTTAAGCTCACCCCATGTGGGTAAAAATATGGCAAGTTTCAAATATGCAGTAATGTATTCGTTATCTTTCTATAGGCATCGCTAAGTTATTATATCCACCGACTCGCAATCACCCACCCACCCATCCGCCTCCAATAGTCCACCCATCCAGTCGCTCAATCAACCACATCCACCCATCCACCCACCGCACATTACCAACAGGCCCACCCACCCACTCACCCATCTATCACCCCATCCACACCCACCAACCATCCACCATAACATCCACTATACATTAACCTATCTATTCACAACCACACCTACCCACTAATTCATCCACCCATCCATCCACTGTCCACCGACCCTCCACCAACATACTCACTCATATTCATCCACACAACCACTTACCCATCCATCCATCCACTCACCTACACCAAACTCAGCATCCACGTCACCCACACCCTCCATTCTCCCAGCCACGCAGCAATCCACCGACTCACCCATATATCCACCCATCCAAATATGTATCCACACACCAATTTACCTACACCACCCATCCAGTTACCCACACCAAATCACCCACACATCCATCCAAATACCCATTCAACTATCCACCTACTTTGTGTGTGTGTGTGTGTGTGTGTGTGTGTCACGTGCCTCTGACGTGTGTGTAACGCCACGCAGTTTCAGCCAGTGACAATTAGCCTCTGTGTGTTGTATTAAAGTGCATGGCCTTTCAGAATATATAAAGCATTCCAGCCTAGCTCCATTTTTTCGAGGGGTCAATTTTAAAATGGATCGGCGTACGTAACGTAAAAATGTGACGTCATCATCCGCCCCCACTTCCTCCCCAACCTGCTCTTCTCTGCCCCGTCCCCCTATCCCGGCCCTGGGTCACCCCTCTCCTCCTTACCTCTCCTTCCTTTCTCTCCCATGCCTGTGTGTGTGTGTGTGTGTGTGTGTGTGTGTGTGTGTGTGTGTGAGAGTGAGTGATCACTGAGTGAGTGAGTGAGTGAGTGAGTGAGTGACCTGAGATCGTCTGCTGATCAACCAGCCAGTCATAACCCCGTATGGAAAGAGCTCAGAACTCCCAGGTGTGTGTGTGTGTGTGTGCGTGTGTGTGTGTGTTATTTACCTTCGGTCGTCTGCTGGTTACCTAGCCAACCGTTACCTATAGAAAGGGCTCAGAACTCATAGTGACTGATCTTTGGATAGGACTGAGACGCACCACACACCGAGGTCACAACCCCTCTGGTTACATCCCGTACCTACTTGATGTTTGGTGAACATTTAAGTGGCTCGCCCATCTGACGTGTGTGTGTGTGTGTGTGTGTGTGTGTGTGTGTGTGTGTGTGTGTGTGTGTGTGTGTGTGTGTGTGTGTGTGTGTGTGTGTGTGTGTGCTTATGATTATAAGGAGGGAAAAAGTCGTTTTGTAGTGTTAGACATGTGCTCTTTTCCTTGTTTAAACTTTACCTGTGTTGTTTGCATTGTTTACACTGTTTACATGTGTTGTTTGCATTGTTTATTTGTTGACCTATATAGCGTGTGAATAAAGGATCAGATGTATATGACTACTGTTTACCTGTTTGCCTTATTAATTCTCCTCTCACCTCTCACTCCAGTGCCACCTGCGCTCCCTGTCAGGTAAGGGGAGTGCCGTGTCCTTGCAGCTATCTCTGACTGGCCAGCTGACGCCCCTTGATGTCTACAGCGCCATGGTGAGGCAAGCGAGAACTCAAGATGAACTGTTTGTTACTTTGTTCACATCTTGATATATTCTCATTACTATTTGACTTCTGATCTCTAAAATTTTTGATTGGGGCAGAGGAAAGCTTATATTGTTCAATGCCTGAAAACTCAATTCCTCCATCCATCAACTCGACACAACCTTCCAGACAACTATCCCCTCTTCTTCAGTGCCACTCAATTTATCATAAGAACACAAGAAAATAAGGGAAGCTGCAAGAAGCCATCAGACCTACGCGTGGCAGTCTCTATATGAAACTTATCTACCTATTTCCATCCACCATCCCCAAGCATAAATTTGTCTCATCTATCTGTCTATCCGTCTATCAACCTCTCTCTCTCTCTCTCTCTCTCTCTCTCTCTCTCTCTCTCTCTCTCTCTCTCTCTCTCTCTCTCTCTCTCCCCTTTCTAATTAATTTTACTTGTTTACTTTTGTCGTTGTTTATGGTATTGTTTGCTTACTTTTCTTATTTTTTGTTTATATTTCCTCGCACTGATTCTTCTTTATTCCTCTGCAGGACTCAAGGAAGAAGAGGATATGAGAAGAACTGGATGACGAGGAGGAGGGGGACGAGGAGGAGAAGGAGGAGGAAGAGGAACGGAGGAGGATTAAATTAGACCAACATCTCTTTACTTACAAAAACCACAAGATTATACTTCCTCCTCCTCCTCCTCCTACAAAGACCAGGTAGAAGGTGGAGCTGTTTGCTTTGAAAGAGGGCTCCCTACTTCCTCCATGCCATAGAAAACGGATGAACGATGAAAGCAGCACCTGCCACCTGGTCTCCGTTTTCTGTTTGATCGGACGCTTTCGTATTCCAGCAGAGAGAGAGAGAGAGAGAGAGAGAGAGAGAGAGAGAGAGAGAGAGAGAGAGATTAGTTTTAGATTATATATGATTATTTTTTGTTATTAATAGTTATTGTTATTGTTATTATTATTGTTGCTTTTGTTGTTTTCTTTGTTGTTGTTATTATTATTGTGTGATTCAATGTTGTTAATATTTCATTGCCGTTATTATTAGTAGTAATATTAGTATTAAGAGTAATAGTAGTAGTAATAGTACTAGTTTTTGTTGTTGTTGTTGTAGTAATAGTACTAGTTGTTGCTGTTGTTGTTGTTGTTGTTGTTGTTGTTGTTGTTGTTGTGACGGGAATCATGAATTACTTGGATGTGATAGGTAAAAGGTATACAAATATATTTTTTTTCTTTTTTTATGTAGGAGGGGCACAGGCTAAGAGCAACAAAACTACGACACAAAAAAGGCCCAATGAGGTGCCGGTCCCCGTACAGTCGAAAGCGTTAGTCAAAAAATTACAGGGTAAGTGTTAAAAAGATGTGGTAATTAGGTCACTGAATTTGTTAATGGTCATTTTTAAACTTTCACTCATTGTTAGGCATTCCACTAAAGGTGCAGGAATGTTCACAAGAGTCAGGGAACGCTCTGAAACTCCATATTTAGCTTCAACTAATGTTATAAACGGCCGTGTGTGTCGAGGCAGCAGTGACCACCCAGCCCATGGGAGGTGGTGGTGCCTGTCCTCGGTGGTGTGAGGGTTGGTGTCCCCGTCTGTCTGGAGACCGGGTGCCGTGTTGCTAACCCCGTTGCCAGTCCAGTTATCTCAGTAAAAAGATATATTTGCACCAGCAGTGAAGATAATTTATGGTGACGTGATATTACCTATTATTTTAGTGACTTTAACCTACGGGTAATTTTCGAAGAATTTAGCTTTACAAGTGACGTGTTGTCTATTATGTTTCGGTTTGTTATATCTTTGTTATTCATTTTGCGTTCTGTTTGTGATTGAGCTTAGTATTTGTGTGTAATATTGCAGTTCACGCTACTACGCCACGACCTTGCTACCACTGTTGCTATCATGCTACCACTGCCGAGCGACCCAGTAAACCACAATCAAAAGGAAGGCAGTCGGACGTTGTGTGTGTCCTGGGGCATCACTTTCTGTGTGTGACTGAATTAATAGTAGTTACTCAGTTATATTCATTTAAAATATATTTATTTATTTTTTTGCTTTTATTTATTTATTATGTATTAAATTCCTTGCTACAAATTAAAATTATACAAAACTACGATTATTTTATTTGCATCCATGTACCCACCTCCGTTATCCCACCCACCCACCCATCCACCAACTGCACACTACCTACAGGCTCACCCGCCCATCCACCCACCCATCTACCCACTAAGCCACCCACCCACACTCACCCATCCATCATTTCCACCCCGCACTCACTAATCCATCCACCCAACCATCCACTACACATTGACCTACTCAACCACAACCATCCACTAATCCATCCACCCATCCATTGTCGGATTTTCTGGCCGCTGGGGTGAAAGTTCCCTTTAGGCTAATACTGCTGCCTTTATAGAACTTGTAGAGCACGTGTAGGCCTGCTGTGTGTGTGTGTGTGTGTGTGTGTGTGTGTGTGTGTGTGTGTGTGTGTGTGTGTGTGTGTGTGTGTGTGTGTGTGTGTGTGTGTGTGTGTGTGTGTGTGTGGCAATCCATGTACGAAAAACCTACTCATTATTTTCATCCATATATCTGCCCAGTTATTATTTTCAGGGTCACTGCAGAGTCTATTCCATCCGTCTTCCACTATTTCAGAACCAATGCCTTATATCTCTTTAAAATCTATGATCAAGCTTAAACCATCATTTCTTATCCTACCCTGATTACTGACATATGATTTTGCTTGTCACCCGTGTTATATCCCCTACACCACTTGAAGATCTCCATCAGATCCCCTCTCAGTTTACCTCTCTCTAAGGAATGAAAATTTTAAAGCTTCAGTCTCCTATGGTAAGAAATGCCTCTCAACCCTTGAATCGTCTCAGTCATCCTGTCTCTCTGTCAATTTACTCTCTGTCTAACAACTGCCTACCTATTTCCCTGCCTGTCTGTTTGTCTGTCTGTTTTTTAAGTGTACGAATCAACAGAAATTACTTTACTTATTTATTTGATTATCTATTTTTATTTTTTTTACAGACTAGCATAATGAATAAGAAATTACAGATGTTAATGAAAATCTAGCTTCTGTAGATTTGAATTATAATTAAAACCTGCTAATTACGCTTAATCTTTCGTTAATATACACAATAATTAGAGACGAAAAAAGTGACATTTACATTACAGCTCCCGGTACCAAAAAAAAAAAAAAAAAATCATATATATAAATCTATATATTGTTGTGTAATAACCTGCTTTATTTCTTTTTTCCTTATTCTTCTTCCTGTAAAAATGTGAAGAAAAGTAGAAAGAAGAGAAACACGATGGACGATGGAGGATGAATGGAAGAAAACGAAAAACAATAAAACTTGCCTTTCACTGCCTGCCAAGAAGAAGAAGAAGAAGAAGAAGAAGAAGAAGAAGAAGAAGAAGAAGAAAAGAAGAAGAAGAAAAGAAGAAGAAGAAAAGAAAAGAAAAGAAGAAGAAAAGAAAAGGGAAAAAAAGAAAAAAGAAAAGAAAAGAAGAAAGCAACAGAAAGAAGAATATGAGAAGGAGGAGAATAATAATAATAACAATAAGAGGAAAACAAGAAGAAAACAACATAAACCACTAACAAAACCAGAAAATAAACCAAAAAAAAGAAGAGACACAGAAAATAATAGAGAGAGAGAGAGAGAGAGAGAGAGAGAGAGAGAGAGAGAGAGAGAGAGAGAGAGAGAGAGAGAGAGAGAGAGACCAAAACACCTACATAAAATAACTAATCAAAAAGGAAAAAGGGGAAAAAGGAAAAATATCAGGGAAAGTTATAAGTTCCCCTAACTGACCCACCATAGACATCACCAGGAGGAGGAGGAGGAGGAGGAGGAGGAGGAGGAGGAGGTAGGAGGAGGAGGAGGAGGAGGAGGAGGAGGGGAGGAGGAGAAGGTAGGAGGAAAAGATGTTATATAGAGCAGAGAGAGAGAGAGAGAGAGAGAGAGAGAGAGAGAGAGAACGATGGAGCCGGGAAGGATTAGCGGGAGAAGACGGAGACAAGGAAGGAAAGAAGGAATAAAAATAATTATAAAAGGAAGCACAAGGACTAATTAGAGTGAAGGAGAAGGAAGGAAGGAAGGAAGGAAGGAAAGAAGGATGAAGAAAAACGAAGAAGAAAATTAGTTAATGAGAGAAAACAAGGGAGGAGGAGGAGGATAAGGGAGAAGAAAACAAGGAGGAAGAGGAGGAGGAGGACGAGGAGGAGGAGTGACCGATGTAGACGAAAGAAAGAGAAAAAGAGAGAATTTTGCTGCTTAACTGGGATCGCAGAGAGAGAGAGAGAGAGAGAGAGAGAGAGAGAGAGAGAGAGAGAGAGAGAGAGAGAGAGAGAGAGACGTAAGCAGACATCTCAGCTTGGGACAGTTGGCGCCGCCCTGCCTCCTGCGACCTGCCATCACTGCCGCCGAGGAGAGAGGGAGAGGGAGAGAGAGGGGAAGGGAAGAGGGTCACGGAACGAAAGAAGGATACCGGGGACGGAGGAAGGGAGGGAGGGAGGGAGGGAGGGAGGGAGGGAAGGTCATGGACAAAAGGAGGGAGGAAAGAAAAGTTAGAGAGGCAATAGAACTGGGAGGGAAGGAGGGAGGAGGGATGTATGAGAGGAGGGTAATGGAAGGAAGGAGAAGTGAGAGGAATTGTAGGAAGATAATGGTGGGAGAGAGAGAGAGAGAGAGAGAGAGAGAGAGAGAGAGAGAGAGAGAGAGAGAGAGAGAGAGAGAGAGAGAGAGAGAGAGAGAGGAGAGAGAGAGAAAGGTCACCAGATACGTACGTAAGCAAATTTAAAGACAGAAATATAGATAGATAGATAGATAAATAGATAGATAGAGAGGCAAATAGATAGATAGATAAACAGGTAGATAAATGATAACAGGTCAATGTGTTTGTGAACTGTGGTGGGATCCACTCCAAGAGTTTTATTCCCTATACTAAACCAATTATTGTCAGTAGTATTTATATTATATCAGTACTCTAATATTCTTCCACATAGGCACAAATAATTATGTTTCTCTGTCTCTCTGTGTGTTTGTCCGTCTGTCTGTGTGTCTGTCTGTCTGTGTCTGTCTGTCTGCCTGCCTCTCTCACATAAATAACCTAAAAAAAACTCATTTCTTAACAATATGAAAAAAAAATATCTGTCTGAAATGAATTGGAGAGAAAAGAAAAAAGAAGAAGAAAAAGGAAAATGATTTGTCCAATATGTCTTTGGAGTCTTTCATCAGAGAATGGTAAAGGTTCAGAGGCGGCGCGTCGGTGGGTGGAGGCAAACTGTCAAACTTATAATTAGGAGATTTACTGCTTGAACGAAAGGAGGAGATATGAAGGCTGTCAGGATGTGCGTGGCAGCTCCTCTTGTTGTTGTTGTTGATGGTGGTGGTGGTGGTGGTGGTGGTGGTGGTGGCTGTTGTTGTTGTTGTTGTTGTTGTTGTCGTTGTTGTTGATGGTGTTGGTGGTGGTGGTGGTGGTAGCGGCTGTTGTTGTTGTTGCTATTGTTGTTGTTGTTTTAGTTTCCGTGAAGATAACACACACACACACACACACACACACACACACACACACACACACACACACACACACACACACACACACACACACACACACACACACAGGAAAGGAGATAGGGAAGGGAAGTGGTGACCGGGTAGGGAGGCAGGAAGGAAGAAAGAGAGTGAAAGAAAAGAATGGAGGTGAAAGAGATGCTGTGGGAGAGATAGAAAGAGAGAAAAAGAGAGTCAGCAGAACATGACACAAGGAAGGATGAGGAAAGAATGATGGAAGACCATGTGTGTGTGTGTGTGTGTGTGTGTGTGTGTGTGTGTGTGTGTGTCGGGCGTCGCAGCTCCTGGGAGGAAACGAGGGCGGCCGCGGCAGGCAAGGTGAGCCAACACAAAGGGGCGGGAGCGGCAGCAGTGGCACCCACCCGCCGCCCGCAGCCAGTCAGCCCCTCCGCCCAAAGGTTAGTCGACCTACTGGTGCCGCGGAGTCGAGTCGCGCCGCCCGCTCCCTCCCGCGCTCACTGTTTCTGAGGCTCGCCGCGTCCAGAGTGCTGCTGGTGGGTGGGGCCGCCCTTTCTTAAGCCTGGGCTGTGTAGGGGTCATCTCGGCGGGGGTGTGACGTTACGGGCGTGCTGGTGACGGTGACGGGGTCTGCTCAGCTACGGTGACGCCCTGAGCGGCGGAGGACGGACACTCCCTCGTCAGGCACGGGAGGGCACGTCGCGGTGACAGTGTGGCTTGACGTGAGGCCGAGGCGTGCATGTGAAAAGTGCAGCGCTTATGGTGACCATATGAGTGAGGGTGTGTGATGCTGCGTGACGGGTGACAGCGGCAGCAGCGGCGACAGTAAGCAGGACGGCAGCGTCAGTGGCGGCGGCGGCAGCAGCAGCAGCAGCAGCAGCAGCAGCAGCAGCAGCAGGTTGCCTCGGGTCTGGGCTAACTTGCTGTTGACTAGAGGGAGTGTTGAGTTGATGCACAGCTGGGCCAGACGCCAGGGGGCTGCTGACGGCGAAATATCGGGGCGTTTAGGGTTTCCTGGTGCGTCTGGCGGCGGCGGCGATGGGGCGACAAGATATGGACCGGTGATTTGGGGCCGCTGTCACCCCGCGGCCTAAATGACCCGCAGCAAATGACGTGAATCAAAGGAAATCAGTTTACCAAATGTTACGTTGTTCATCAGGTGACGCTGTGGGAGCCGCGTGTGTCTTGGCCACACTGAGTCACTCACGTTGCATGTTTATTGGCTATCTCTTCATCTCAACGTTTCGAAATAAAACGTTTCTCGTGATTACGTAAGACAAACGTTCAGTCAGGTGACGCGTGACGAACAGGTGAGCATCGTGCCCAGGTGACTCAGGATCGCTCAGGTGGAAGTTCCGTGACTATAGCGACGGTGTGAGTAGAAAAGTGGGGTGATTAGCGAGGCGGCGAGAGGCGGAGTGGGCCACGAGGACCGCCGCATCAAAATTAATCACTGGTGAGTCCTTCCTGTACAAACTTTATATTAACTTGGACCAACTTATTATTAACCTAATCAGACTTAATCACCAAGGAGTCTTCTTCCTTTACTTTCCTCTCTGTGTGCTGACCTCTCACTGTTAAAACTTATACTTACCTAATCAAACCTAATTAATGACTTCTGCGCCTTATTTCCTTCTCTACACCAAATACTCTTGATAACCTACACAGACCCTACATTTTCAGATCTTATCATTAGAAGTTATTTCTCTTTTTATGTGTTGATCAAAGGGTCTTGTTACTTTACTTATAAGCAACTGCGACACATTTGAAAACCAACACTCAGAACAAAATTTCGCATACAATTCCTGCAAACAAACTTTTTATTAGTTACTCAGTGTGAAAGGAACCTAAAAGACATATTGGACTATTGGTTTTCATATTACCACACACACACACACACACACACACACACACACACACTCACAAATAAATAAATGAATAAATAAATAAAACAGCGCAAAACTCAATCCTCTAAAACGCCGGTGCCACAGATACTGTCACAATTTAAGCCAAAAAAATAAAAAAAGGACCAAAAGGATTACGTTCTGATCCTTTTAAGACAATTCCGCGCTTCGTTAATGTTTTAATTTCATTGTGCAGATTGTACTGACTCACGTTTTGCTTCCTTGTGCTCGTAGTGACCGAAACTTGGTCTGCCCGGAACTGTAGAATCTTTGGCCTTCCTTTGAGTGTTGGAGAGAGAAATTTGGCCTCCTGGGTGTGTGGGGAGCGTGTGGGAGTGTTTGGTCTTGTGGTCTGGGATGAGAGTAAGGCGGCGGCAAATTCTGATTGAGTGCCCGAGTGGTGACCAAGAGAACGGTCCTTGGCAGCAGCTCTCCCTCACTTCATCACTGATTACGACGAACCATGTCTCTCTCTCTCTCTCTCTCTCTCTCTCTCTCTCTCTCTCTCTCTCTCTCTCTGGTTGTCCGTATGGTTGTTTGTTTGTCTTCGTGCCTCTCTCTCTCTCTCTCTCTCTCTCTCTCTCTCTCTCTCTCTCTCTCTCTCTCTCTCTCTCTCTCTCTGTGACGGGCGGACTAAGCCTCGCCACATCACAACACGCTCGCTCGGAAAACAAACAAACACACTGAATTAATCCCTTTGTTTTCCATCACACACCACACACACACACACACACACACACACACACACACACACACACGTGACCTACTTAACACCCTCGGGACACGCAATTAACACACAAACGTTCGCTGACTCAACGCTTCCAAGACAAATGTTCCCACCAGCAAACTGCAACGTTTTTGTAACCATACGTTTGTTTATCTCGCTTTGGCATCTCTTCTCATTCAACTTGGGGTGATGGGGGACGTGAGGGTGATGGGCAAGCTGCTGGGCCCGTGTCGTGAGGATAACAATGAGGGTGTGAGGGTGTGGGAGGGGAGAGGGAAGAGAAGAGGTGATGGGACGCAGTGGGAGGGCTGATGGAAGTAATATTGCGTGGTGTAGGTGTGAATGGCGGTGAAAATACCGAAGCGTGGCCAAGAGGAGGAGGAGGAGGAGGAGGAGGAGGAGGGGATAAAGAGGTGAGGGAAGGAGAGGACGAAGAGTAGGAGGAAGAGAAACTGGTAAAGGAGAAAGAGGAGAACAAGGAGATAAAGGAAGATGAATATGTGGAAGAGAAGAACGAGGACTATAACAAGGATGACGAAGAGAACAAGAAGAACGAGACGGAGAACAAATAGAAGAAGAACAAGATAGAGGAGGCGAGGAGGAGAATAAACCAGCAGAGGACTGGGAGGAGAAGGTGGCGAAGGAAAGAGAGGCGAATAAAGGGCGCGGAGAGGATGGGAAAGAATACTGAATGAGTAAATATATCCATAAGCACGTGGGATGGAGGGGAAGGAGGGAACAACTTTCTGTCGATGGTGGGTAAGGAAAGAAGTGGAAAGAAGTGTCTGTGTGTGTGTGTGTGTGTGTGTGTGTGTGTGTGTGTGTTTCATAGGATCCAGTCGTGTTATGGCAGTCTTGTTTCGCTGCTTACAGACCTTTAAGAGGCTCCAGCAGTCCTCAGAGTAACATTGCAGGGTTTCAGATTATTTATTAAGAGTCTACTGCAAGGTTTGGTGCTCTTTTGTTCCTTTAAAGGGATTGGAATGTGTCTTAAAGGGATTCTGGAGTGTTTGGGGTCTTCGCAGTGGTTTTTTGTTTCTTCGTGTCTTCTGTTGTGTTTTAAGGGAATTTTGGGGTGTTTTGGGATGTTTTGGGAGTACTAGAGCAGGATTTCGGTTCTCTGTATATCTTTTAAACCTTTGGCTGCAATTCGGTACATATTTTCTTAATCAGTAATCACTTTGAGATATCTTTATTTGTTCTACAGTCACCTCCAATCTTTAAACTGGGTAGAAATTGCATTATCTGTTCTTTTTAATCCCCTTATTCCTTGTAGATGCTTATAAAGATTTCATGCATTGCTTCTGGTGCTATCAATTGTTCCGTATTGCAGTAAAAGGGTTAAAGAATTTGTTCTTTCATTGTATCTGGAGGCCTTCAAATGTGTGCTGGAGTCTTTAACCCTTTGAGCGCTACATATTTTTTTTTTTCCCTTCGTCACCTACAAATTTTAAGACACCTGGTTTTCTTTCAGTTGTTTTGGCAGCTTAGAGAAGACAAAGATAACTTTTTTATTCACTTTTTTTTTTTATGTGCATCTAAGTAAATTTTCCCAGCGCTTTTGATATCAACGGAACACGACCACAGCAGTAAGAAGAGCAATATTTAAGTCTCCCGCTGGTCTTGGCGCCTTTAATTAAGTCTTTGGGTTTAAAAAAAAATAATCATGGGAACTTATGGTCTATAATTTTGGTCTTAGGTCTTAAAAATTTCACTTCCGGTAACTTAGAGTCAAGTTTCTGAATTTTTGGGACCCATTCTTTTTTTTCATATATTTTTTTTTTTTTTTTTAAGGATCTTGCGTTGTGTTGGATTCGTCTCATCTCGGAGTCTCAGTCTTTTTTGAGTCTTTCTTCATCTTCTTTCCTTGATCTTCTTTCCGTGTTCCATGTTTTGAAGTCTTTTGTATTTTTCTTTCCCTTTTCCTTTTCTCGCCTTACAGTCTGGGGTGTAAATTTTTAGGAAAGAGAAAAAGGAGGTTAGATTGAAGTCTTGCGGTCCGATGTATAATGCAGTCCTGTGTGAAAGAGAGAGAGAGAGAGAGAGAGAGAGAGAGAGAGAGAGAGAGAGAGAGAGAGAGAGAGAGAGAGAGAGAGAGAGAGAGAGAGAGAGAGAGAGAGAGAGAGAGAGAGAGAGAGAGAGAGAGAGAGAGAGATTCTGCATTGTTACCCTTATCTCTGTGTTATTATCCGTGTGTGTGTGTGTGTGTGTGTGTGTGTGTGTGTGTGTGTGTGTGTGTGTGTGTGTGTGTGTGTGTGTGTGTGAGTGTGTGAGTGTGGCAACTGCTCTCTTTATCTGTGTGTATTCTGCCCTAGTCCGTGTGTGTGTGTGTGTGTGTGTGTGTGTGTGTGTGTGTGTGTGTGTGTGTGTGTGTGTATGTGCATTGCTCTCTTTATCCCGTGTGTTACTGCCCTTGTGTGTGTGTGTGTGTGTGTGTGTGTGTGTGTGTGTGTGTGTGTGTGTGTGTGTGTGGGTGTGCTTGGCCTGGCTGCTGAGGGTGCCTACTGCAGGAATTTATATCATCTGCGCCCGGCGGATAGGACCAGGATCCTTTGGCGGGGGGCGGGGCGGTATACGGCGCGGGGGACAACTGGCTCACACCGGCTCGGCACGAGGAGGAGGAGGAGGAGGAGGAGGAGGAGGAGGAGGAGGAGGAGGAGGAGGAGGAGGAGGAGGAGGGGAAGGGAAGAAGGATGGCGACTGACGGTGCAGACAAGGAGGATAGTGGAGGAGGGATGAGGGAGGGGAAGAGGAGGAGGAAAAGGAGGAAGGAGGGTGAAGAGGGAGACGGCGGATGGAAAGGAAAGAGAAGGAAAATGGAGGAGGATGATAAACAAGGTAGACAGGAGGAGTGAGAAGAAGGGATAGAAGAAGGAAAAGAAGAGAAGAAAGGGAGGTAGAAGAGGGGAAAAGAAAGAAAAAGAAGGTGAGGCAAGGCAAAGAGGTCGAAGGAAAGGATGAAACGAAAGAAGGAAGAGAGAAAGAAGAGAAGACGAGACTGAAATAGGAGTGAGAGAAGGATGGAAGGAAAAACGAAGGAAGAGGAATCAAATGGAAGAAGGGAAGAGAGAGAGAGAGAGAGAGAGAGAGAGAGAGAGAGAGAGAGAGAGAGAGAGAGAGAGAGAGAGAGAGAGAGAGAGAGAGAGAGAGAGATTAAAGAGGAATTAAGGAAAGCAAAGATAGATAAAAGCTGAGGAATAATGGTAGGAAGGAAATAGAAAAGGAGAAAGAAAGGAAGAAGCGAAAGACGGAAGGAGGAGGAGAGAGAAAGACAGACGAAGGAAGGAGCAAGGAAGCGGAACAAAAGGAAAGGAAGGGAATTAGGAAAGAAGGAAAAAGGCGCACCAAGCAAGCAAATAAAGGAAATAGAGGAAGAAGGATAATAAAAGGAAGCCGAGGAAAGAGAAAGACGAAGGAAAGGAAACAAAGGGGAGAGAGAAAGAGGACACGAAACACAAAGAGAGAGAGAAGGAAAAGAGAATTAAGAAATAGCAATAAATAAACGACGTGGATCAAATAAAGAAACAGAAACAAAGGAAAATACACAAAGAATAATAACTAAAGTGTAATGATAAAAATTTAATAGTAGTAATAATAGAAATAACCACTACTACTACTACTACTACTACTACTACCAACACCACCACCACTTTTCACAACAACAAAGCAATCCTAACCAGAGAGAGAGAGAGAGAGAGAGAGAGAGAGAGAGAGAGAGAGAGAGAGAGAGAGAGAGGGCCACCAATCTGCCATCCTCAAACACAGTAACGTTCTGTGATAATTAGAATTCTACTATTACAACATGTCGCCCCTTGTCCTCCCTCACCCCCTCCTATATTATGGCCCACCGCCGCCATTTGGAATATCTGAGGACAGCGTTTATCTCAGGAATGCGCAGGGACAGTCTCGGGAACGCGCAGGCTATAATCTGGTGACGTCCAAGGGGTGATGCTGGGAATGCGTATGCTAATGTGGTGCTGGGGAAGGGGTGACTGTCAGAATGCGCACTGCTGTTGTTTTGTTTTCGTTATTTCTTTCCTTTTTCTTTTTTTTTTTCTTTTTTAATGGAGGCCAGGTGAGGGAAAAAAGTTCGCTAGTTTGTCTCGTCCTCTTAAAATTTGTATGTAAATAAAACCGTAAATGAATTAAATAAGTAATAAATGAAGTAAAAAAAATAAACACTACCACCACCATCACCACCAAAAACATCGACAATTACCGTCACAACAACAACAACAACAACAACAACAACAACAACAACAATAATAATAACAATAACAATAATAATAATAATAATAATAATAATAACAATAATAAGTAGAGGAGAGAAAAGATTTAACATACAAAGGTGATTCCAATACAATTTTATCTTTCATCAAGCATTTAAACCACAAAGCACCACATTTCATAACACTCTTTCACCAGAACATCATAATTCACCAGATTTTTCACCACACATTCCACCACAAATACATATTCCACCACCGCACTATTTCACTACAAATTTTCACCACTAATCTCCATAATGAATAAACTTTAATTCGAACACCATAATTCACAACACTTCCCACTGCACACATTACCACAATCATATCTCACTACACTTTTCACCACAAAGCAACATAAACAATCAATATTCAACTCAAAACATCAGAGTTCACCAGATTTTCAGCAGGAAACACTATTCTAACCACAGTTCACAAACATTTTCACTCTACAAAAAGAAAAAAAAACACCATCTCTTCCACCATCAGACCATCAAAACGTCACTATCTTTCACCACGCAACAGAATTTTAACCAGATTTTCACCAGGAAACTATTTTAGCTACAATTTACTAACATTTTCATTACACAGAACCATCACTATTTTTCCACCATCAGACCATCTCAACCTCATTATCATTCACGTAACAGAATTCCACTACCACCACCACCACCAACAACAACAACACCACGACGCCACCACGCCATTAAGACTCTGAGGAACACGTCAGGCCGCCTCCTCCTAACTCACTTCCAAACACAACCTCACAATGGTTTCCTAATGTCCCTTTTTGCTCTTCCCTGTAATCCTTCTTACCTACCATTACACCTTTCCTCTCCTCTCCTCTCCTTTCCTCTTCTCTCGTTTCCGTTTTCTCGATCTATGTCTTTCTATTCTCCTTCTTCTTTTCTTTTTGTCTTCCTCGTATTTCTTGTTCTTGGTCTGTTTGGTTTTCAGTTTCATTTCTGATTTTTGTTTTTCGTTTGTTTTCTTTGCCGTTTTCTAGTTTTTAATTTTTACATTTATCACATATTCTTTTCTCTTTTTTTTCATTTTACGTCTTTTTTTTTTGTCTTTTTGTGTTCTCTTAATTTTTATTGATATTTTTCGTTGTGTTATCTGATTTTGTGTCGCTTCTTGCTTTGTTTTTTTCTTGTAGTAGTAGTAGTAGTAGTAGTTGTAGTAGTTATTGTTGTTGTTGTTGTTGTTGTTGTTGTTGTTGTTGTTGTTGTTTATTCTTCCCTTCCTCCTCCTTTCCTCCTCTCTCCACCTCCCTTCGTAAACCTACTCTCAGATCCAGTCCATCCCTCTTAACCAACTCAAAAACCCCACCCGTGACCCACTACCACCACCACCACCACCACCACCACCACCACCACCACCGTCACCACGACCCGTTACGACTTTTTTCCTCTCCCTCTTCTTCTTCGTCTTCTTCGGGATTTAATGATGTGCGACTTGGGCATCGTCACGCCCTCTGACTCAGCCCTGTCCTCTCTCACTTCCTCTTTGATCGCGGCTTCTTTTCTCCTCCTCTTCCTTTTTCTCTTTCTCGTCTTTCTTCTCCTCTTCTCTGCAGTTTTTATTCTTCTGTCAATTCTCTTTCTGAAGTTTTAGTTTCACCTTAAGCTCTTGGTCCTAATCTCTCTCTCTCTCTCTCTCTCTCTCTCTCTCTCTCTCTCTCTCTCTCTCTCTCTCTCTCTCTCTCTCTCTCTCTCTCTCTCTCTCTCTCTCTCAACCTATATCCACGCTGTCTTTAGGCACTCTCAACCTATGCTCTTTATCTCTCCCTCCCATCCTACAAAGCCCTTCCCCCTTCCCCTTTCCCCTCCCTTCCCCTCCCTCCCTCATGCCTAAGACATTCTCCCAACCCGGCTTAAGCCCCTCCCCTCATCACGGTGGGCCTAGGAGCCTGCACCACCCCCAAGGTTTCAGCCTCTCACACCAATCCCAGCTTAATGTCCCAATAGATTCACAGCAGCAGAGGTTTTCATCAGATCCCAGTGCTGTTCACCCTCGTGTGTCTGTAGCCTATCTGTCTCCCTGTCCTCATTCTGTCTACACCGTTATTTGTAGCATTATTCTCTCTCTCTGTCTTTTTCTTTATGTCTTCTTCATTTCCAGCACTCTTCTCTTTCTCTTTCTATCTCTTTCTGTCTATCAACTTTTATTCTGTCTGTTCGCCTGTCTATCTGTCTATCTGCTGCGTCTCCAGCCTCTCTGTCACTACTTCCAGCATGTGTCTGTCTATATCTCCATCTTTCCAGCATCTGTCCATCTCTCGCTCTTTCATTCCTCACAGCTGCAGATCGCGCCCCTCTATCTATCCATGTCATCTTCCAGCATCTGTGTCTGTGTCCATCCCTCTCCCACCTCCCTCCCACGCTCATCTCTCCGCCACTCACAGCTGCATGTCTTCCCCTCTACCTACCTCCCCCAAGGCTCCTGTATCCATTTGTCACTTCAGTCGGACTCCTCTTCATACGAACTGCATCTAAGAGTCTTCTCATGTTCGCCTCTCACTTGATTCTATTCTCTTCCTCTGCTATTTACTTCTACCAGGGGGCGAGCTGGTGCCTCTCCTAGCGCCCTCTTCTGCTGCGTGTCAGGCCTCCATTACCACCTCACCAAGTCCTCCCATGAGAGAGAGAGAGAGAGAGAGAGAGAGAGAGAGAGAGAGAGAGAGAGAGAGAGAGAGAGAGAGAGAGAGAGAGAGAGAGAGAATCTGGTGACGCATTAGGTGACGGGGGAAGGTATAAAAGGAACATTACTAAATAAAGAGAGAGAGAGAGAGAGAGAGAGAGAGAGAGAGAGAGAGAGAGAGAGAGAGAGAGAGAGAGAGAGAGAGAGAGAGAGAGAGAGAGAGAGAGAGAGAGAGAGAGAGAGAGAGAGAGAGAGAGAGAGAGAGAGAGAGATTAAACAGATTTCATGATGACTGGGGTATGAGAACGAGAAACACACACACACACACACACACACACACACACACACACACACACACACACACACACACACACACACACACACACACTCACTCCTCATACATATACAAACAAAATTAAACCACAAACTCCTTATCACTTTAACACTGCCACAAACAACCTCTTATTGCCAACGCGTATATTGCTGTTACTTCTTCCTTTGTGTTCCCTGTTGAAGGTAAACTCTAACTCCACAAGCCCCTGACTCCATTGCATATTGTATCTTGACCTAGACTAAGATATTTCACCTGAAGTTTGCCTCCGTACCCTTGACACCAGCGCCATCTGTTCCACGGTGATTCTTTGCAGTAAATATACGTAGCCTGAATCCATGATGAGTGTCTGTTTCTCTCTCTCTCTCTCTCTCTCTCTCTCTCTCTCTCTCTCTCTCTCTCTCTCTCTGGCGTGTATCCATAAATTCTTTAGATAGACAAGGAGATTAAAGACAAATGAAAAAAAAAGAGAAAAAAGGGGAAAAGTAGAAAAAAGAAAAAGAAAGAGAGAAGTTGCATCAAACAGCAATAGTGACAGAAATTAATAAAACACACAGACATTCCCTCATTAGTACAATTATCAAAGGCCACAAAGATCGTTAGTCTGGTTCTCTCGTGTGTTTTTTTTTTTTTCGCTTTGTCAATACAGAAGCCTTGTCACACTAACACTGAAATCGTGAAAACACCCTTGAAAACTCCGATAACTTCCATTGCAGCCTTAGTTGTTGAGATAAGACCGAGGAACCCTTGAAAATACTCTCTCTCTCTCTCTCTCTCTCTCTCTCTCTCTCTCTCTCTCTCTCTCTCTCTCTCTCTCTCTCTCTCTCTCTGGTAATCTTCGTAAGGGGATAATGTAATATGTGATGTTATGGTGTCATTTTTTTATTATGTTTTTTGGGCCTATAGTGGCGTTAGGCCTAATTCTGAAGGCTTGGGTGGTGGATAGGAAGTGATGATAAATTACTGTTTTTCCTGTAATTGGTGGTGATGGTGATGGTGATAATGACGGTGATGATGATGATGATGATAATGATGATGATGATGATGATGATGATGATGATGATGATGATGATGATGATGATGATGATGGTACTACTACTACTACTACTACTACTGCTACTACTAATGATAAAAATAATTCTAGTAGTAGTAGTAGTAGTAGTAGTAATGTTCCCTTCCCCCACTTTCTCTCTCTCTCTCTCTCTCTCTCTCTCTCTCTCTCTCTCTCTCTCTCTCTCTCTCTCTCTCTCTCTCTCTCTCTCAGATGGTTCTTTTCCGCATCTCATTTTTTTTTTTTTTTTTGAGAGAGAGAGAGAGAGAGAGAGAGAGAGAGAGAGAGAGAGAGAGAGAGAGAGAGAGAGAGAGAGAGAGAGAGAGAGAGAGAGAAAGGAAAACACATATACAACACTGACAAGACAGAAAGAGAAAGAAACAATCAAAGAAAACAAGGAAAGAACACTCAAGGGGAAAAAAATGAGGCAGATTGAATGAGCGAGGAAAAGTGAAAAAAAAACGGAAAAAAGTCGAAATAAGATGGAAAAAAGAAAAAGGGAGGAAAATAAAGAGCACATGTTTATCAACTTTGCTTAGGCCTTTTGACGTACGAAATTACTTTTTTTGGGGCAAGGAAGGCGAATTTACGCTGACGAAGGCTGAAGGGACTGACGGATTCTTAACGAAGGGGCTGAAGGAGATGGAGGAGTGGGTGGAGGAGTGAGTGAAGGGTCTGACGAATGGCTAATGAAGGGAGTGGAGGGGCCGAAGGAGTGGGTGAAGGAGAGACTGAAGGGGCTGACGAACGAATAACGAAGGAATCGAAAGTGATGAAGAAGAGGTTGAAAAAATGACCGAAGGAGTAAACGAAGGAGTAGATGAAGGATAAACTAAATGATAAAATGAAGGAGTGACTGAAGAAGAAACTGAAAGAGTGACTGAAGGAGAAACTGAAGGAGTGACTGAAGGGGTAACTGAAGGAGTGACTGAAGGAGAGACTGAAAGAGTGACTGAAGGAGGAGCTAAAAGAAGGATTGGCGGAAAAAAACTAATGAGGTGGAAAAAAATGACGAAAAATGAGCCTGTTGGGATGAAAAGATAGGAGTGAAGGAAACTAACGAGGCTGAGGGAAACAAATGAGTGTATGGGAAAAAAATGCCAGAAAGGAGGCCAAAAAAAAAAAAAAAAACAGGACGGCAAGGAAAAAAAAAGACGAAAAGGAAAAAAACGGAAATAATAAGATTGAAGAGGAAACTATAACACAAAAGAGGCGAGAAAAAAAAATAGGACGATAAGGGAAACCATACGATGAAGAACAAAGGGAAAATTGATGAGGAAACTGAATAAAATAAAGCAGGCGAAGAATATATATGATGCCAAGAAAAAATACGTAGGGGAAATAGGAAATAATAATAAGAACAAAGAGAATAACATAAAGGAGACGAGGAAAACAGAAAAGCTAGGAAAAAAATAGGAGGAAAAAAAAGAAAATAAGAAGATAAAACAGAATAACGAATCGCTAACAGGAGAAATAAAGAAATAGAAATATACTGTAGAACAAATAAAGAAACAATACTGACAAAAGAAAACAATAGAAATAAGTGATACTGAACGAAATAAATAGATATTAAAAATGACGATAAAAATAAATAGAAATGACGCAAAGAACTAAAAGATTTCCAAAAAATATATATAAATAAAAAGAACATCGAACTTTGTAACTTTTGAGATTGATGAAGCAAAACAAAAAAAAGAAAAGAAGAAAGAAAAGAGTTTTAAAAAATTTACGTACAAGGACAAAAATACGTTCAGTTGTAATACAAAAACTCTCTCTCTCTCTCTCTCTCTCTCTCTCTCTCTCTCTCTCTCTCTCTCTCTCTCTCTCTCTCTCTCTCTCTCTCTCTCTCTCTCTCTCTTTCCTTCTTCCTTTTCGTAAACAAACAACATCACACGAGAAAAATAAATAATCAAATAAGAAGAGGAATTTATTGATATTAATTCTCCTCCTCCTCCTCCTCCTCCTCCTCCTCCTCCTTAATTGCCGCGCCCCTAAGAAGCTTTAGGCTTACTAGTTCCTCTAATAATGAAGCGAATCTTAAATCTTGGCCTAAATTTTTGTTTTCATTGAATATTTTGATGAATAAGCAAATGAATAAATGAATATAATAATGAATAGATGGATGAATAAATAAATTAATAAAGATAATATTTTTTATCGTATGCATTTTATTTAGAATGAGACTTTAGAGAAGTAAAATTATTATTATTATTATTATTATTATTATTATTATTATTATTATTATTATTATTATTATTATTATTATTATTATTTTCTATGATAAGCAAAACACTCGCACACACACATACGGTAGTAGTAGTAGTAGTAGTAGTAGTAGTAAAAGTGACAAGATGACCCAAGCACAAAATAATATCAACTACAACAACTATAATAATAATAATAATAATAATAATAATAATAATAATAATAATAATAATAATAATAACAATAATAATAATAATAATAATAACAATAATAATAATAGAAACAACAACAACAATAACAACAACAACAACAACAACAACAACAACAACAACAACAACAACAACAACAACAATCAAAATAACAAAAGATAAAAATCACATAATATCTAAAGACAATTTGAACCAACCAACCACTCCTGCTGCTCCTCCTCCTCCTCCTCCTCCTCCTCATGTGTGTCGTTTGAGGGAATCGATAAGCATGGCACATTCTTATCATTCGTGAGTGATGGTCGCTGCTCCCTCTCACAAAACACGAAGAGAGAGGGAGAGGGGAGAGAGAGGGAGAGGGAGAGAGAGGGAGAGGGAGAGAGAGAAAGAGAATAGTGGAAGAAAGAGGAGGATGTTGGAAAGGGGAGGTGCAAGGTTAAAGGGAAGGGAGGGGGTGAGAGGAGGGGAATGTGAGAGGAGGGAAGGAGAGATAGATGGAGGAGGAAAGAGAGGAAAAGGCACAAGAAGGAAAGAGAAAGAGAGGTGGAACGTTAAATGGAAAAGTAAAGAGAGAGAGAGAGAGAGAGAGAGAGAGAGAGAGAGAGAGAGAGAGAAAGAGAGAGATGTATGAGGAGGGGGAGTGGAAAGAAAAATAAAGGAAAGGAAAGGAGAGAAGAGGAAAGGAAGAAAAAGAAAAAGAAAATGAAAAGAAAAGATTTAAGTTTAGGGAAAGCAAACAGAGGCCAAAGAAAGGGAGACTGATAATAAAAGAAATGAAATATAAAAAAAAAAAACACATAAAAAGAATAATGGCAAATGGAAAGAAGGAAAAAAGGCAAATTATTAAAAAGGGAAAAGAGAATAGAATGAAACGAAAGTAAAATAAGATTACATAAGAGGAAAAAAAATTTATATAGAAAAGAGATGAAAGGAGAAAGAAAAGAAGGAAGAGAAGAAAAAAGTAAAATCTAATAGGGAGAGATCAAAAAGTGATAAAAAGAAGAAGGAAAGGAAAAATCTAGCGGAAACTGATGAGTAAAAGGGAAAAAATGTTAAAAGAATTATGGTATTTGTTAGAAGAGATGGGGAAAGATAAAATGAGAGGGAAAAAAGAGGGGGAGTAAAAAGGGGGAAGGAAAAAAGAGAGAGGGAAATTGTAAGAGGGAGAAAAGGAGGAAAACAAGAAGTAAAAAAATAAAAATCGGAGTAAAAAAAGGGATATTAAAAATTGAAAGGAAAAGGGGAACAAAAAATAAAGAAAAAATTTAGGGAAGAAGTGAAGAAGAGATAACAAGAAGAAAAAGGAAAGAATCGAAGGAAAAGGGAAAAAAATAAAAGGAAGAGGAAAATACAAGGAGGAAGGGAGAAGAGAAGGGAAACAAAAGGAAAATGGAAGAATTCAAGGAGGGAATGAGAAGGGAAAAACAGGGAAGAAGCGAAAACAAAAAAAAAAGGTAGAAATGAAATAATCCAAAGAAATAGGTAAACAGAAAAGGGAATGAAAAAGGGAGAAGGAAATTCAAAGAGAGAGAGGGAGAGGAGAAAGGAAACAAGAAAAAAAGAGATAAATTATAGGAGGAAGAGAGAAGGAAAAAAGAGGAAAATCGAAGGAAGAAGGGAGAAAGAAAGGGAAGAAGGGAAATTCAAGGAGAGAGGGAGAAGGGAAGGAAAACAAGGGGAAGGGAAGTATCGCGGTGGGGGGCTGGTGTTGATGGCAAGGCGGGTGATGATGATGGATTAAATTTAAAACGAGATTTATTTCTTGTTGCCTCGAGATGGGAAAGTTTGGTTCTGTTTTTTTCCTATCTTTTCGTTTTTTTTTTCTTTTCTGTAGATCACCACCACCACCACCACCACTACTACTACAACTACTACTACTATTACAATTACCACAGTCAATACTATTACAGCACCTCTATCATCATCACCACTATCATAACACCATCACCACCACTATCACCACTGCTACTTCTACTACTGCACCACCAACACATCACCACATCACCACTAGCCCATTAACATTATGAGAAATGACCTCACATGAACCAACTCGTAATGAATATTCTGGCTACACACACACTCACACAAACACACACACACACACACACACACACACACACACACACACACACACACACACACACACACACACAGTTACACGTGGCCACATTTCCAGTCACACCCATAAGGTCACCCATTCATCACACATTCATAAGGTCACACTGAGTCACACAAAGTTAGCTGACAAGTTAGGCAGACCACAGTGAGTCAATCTTGAGTCACACTGGGTCACACTTTTTAGGAGGTCACAGTTACTTCGTTCTTACAAAGGAGCCACTGTGCCAGTTTTAAAAGGTCACTGTCACACTTAGGTCACAATTTTCAGAGGTCACACTAGAAATGAGGTCACACTTTCTACATCATAATCAGATAATTTAAAGTCAACCAGATAACATTTTTTTTTTCAGGGTAAGCTCACAAGGTCACAGAATAAGGGGAAGCCACAGTGAAGGGGGGTCACATTTAAGGGTCACACTAAGGGGTAACTTTAAGCGTGAGGTCTGTGCGTGAGATCATCAGTATTGACCTGTGCAGGAGGCGGGATGGAGTGCCAGATCTCGCCAGCCACCTTAGCTCTCCCACTCCTCTCCTCCTCCTGGGGACCCACTGCCAGCTATCTAGGGCGTACGTGTAAGGAGGAGTCTCAGGGGCGTGTCAGGGTGAGCCAAGGGTGCAGGGGGTGAGGATGAGGTGGAGGGAAGGGTGAAAACAAATGCTAGTGTTCTCTGTCTTATGTACTACTGCATGTAAGATGTTTTTGCCAGTGTTGTCCTCCCTGTAGCTCTCCAGCACTACTCAGCACTATTCCAGCACTCCATACCACTCCCTGTACTCCCATCAGCACTCCAGATACCCTCCAGAACCTTCCCTTAGCACTCCAGCACTCTTAGCTAAAATCCATACTCACCTCAGCACCTCTATCTGTTTACATACCTTATACAAGTACCTTACTTTAGCACCCTTAGCACTTATCCGTTACTACACCCTATTTCCGACACCCTAAGCCCACCAGCACCCTATCAGTACCTATTCCTAGCTTCCTACTCTCTTCCTTCTTCTTCCTGTGTCTTCTCCCTCCTCCCTCCTCCTCCTCCTCTCTCCCTCTCCCCCTCAGCCTTACATTCTTCCCGAGTACTTCCATAACACTTCTCCCTCTCCCTCTTCCTCTCCCTCTCCCTCCTCCTCTCCCTCTTCCTCCTCCTCCTCTCCCTTGATAAACACGTCTCCGGCTTGTCACTCTCACCTCCCAAATCAGCACTTTACCCCTCCCTCTCCTTCTCTCCTTCTCCTCTCCCTTTCCCTCCTCTTCCTCTCCTACCAATCTCCTCCTCCTCCTCCTCCTCCTCCTCCTCCTCCTCCTCCTCCTCCTCCTCCTCCTCTTCCTCCTCATCTTTCCCTTTTTGAAAACAAACACTAAACACATTAACAATGTAAACTGATAAGAACACACACACGCACGCACGCACGCACACACACACACACACACACACACACACACACACACACACACACACACACACACACACACATTATTATGCAGGACTACTGAGGTGTGAAAATAAAAATTGTGGGGAAAGGAAGAGAGAGAGAGAGAGAGAGAGAGAGAGAGAGAGAGAGAGAGAGAGAGAGAGAGAGAGAGAGAGAGAGAGAGAGAGAGGCCTGGACCAGAGAAGGAAGAAATGAAGATAAAAGAGTAATATAAAGAAGATAGAGAGAAAAATAAAAGAAAGAAAGAAAGAGAGAGAGAGAGAGAGAGAGAGAGAGAGAGAGAGAGAGAGAGAGAGAGAGAGAGAGAGAGAGAGAGAGAGAGAGAGAGAGAGAGAGAGAGAGACTGTTGGAGGGAAGATTAAATATTGACAGTAAAGAGAAATAAAAACACGCGAAGGAAAAAAATACAAAAAAAAACAAAACAATAATAAAGAGAGAGAGAGAGAGAGAGAGAGAGAGAGAGAGAGAGAGAGAGAGAGAGAGAGAGAGAGAGAGAGAGAGAGAGAGAGCATAGATAAAAGGAGATAAACTAATACCAGTGAGAAAAGAGAGAAAAGAGAGCGACGAAGAGAGAGAAAATATTGACAATGCAAGGACAAGCAAATATAATAAAGACAGAGAACATGAAAAGAGAGAATAATACGAAGAAGAGAAGTAGAAGAGAGAAAGCCACTCCTTCACTCCCTTATAGAGAAACTCCTTTCTAAAGACAAAGAGCTGAGAGGCGGAGGGAAAAGTGTAAGGGAGAGGAAAGCTGACAGAACCCTGAGAAGGTAAGAGGAAACCAATTAAGGGGCGCTACCTGCCTTAAGCCCTCATTACGCTACTGACGGAGGCGTGGGCGGAGAGGATGAAGAAGGGGAAGAAGGGAATGAAGGAGGAAAATGGGACAGTATTAGTGAGAGAAAGTTTGATTGGGCGATAAAAAGAGGAAAAGATATTGGGACTGAAATATAAGCACATGATAATTATCTGAAGGAGGCGCAGGAGAAGGGGATGAAGAAGGATGAAGGAGGAAAAATGGGACAGATTAAATAAGAGGGAGTTCAACTTGGCGATAAAGAAAAAAGAGGAAAAGATAATGAAAGTAAAACATAAGGATATGAGGATTTCCTGAAGAAGGCACAGAAGAAGATGAAAAAGGCATGAAGGTGGAAAAATGCGGGAAAATAAATGAGAGGAAGTTTAACGTGGCGATAAAAAGAGGAAAAAATGATGGGAGTGAAATGTGAAGACACGAGGATTTCCTGAAGGAGGCGCAGGAGAAGGGAACGAAGAAGAGATATAGGATGAAAAATGAGACAGAATAAGTAAGAGGAAGTTTAACTGGGCGACAAAAAGACGTAGAGATAATGGGAATGAATAATGACACGATTGCCTGAAGGAGACACTGAAGGGGAAAACATGGGAGACCGCGAAATGAAGAACAGTATAAGAAAGAGTGACAGGAAGAAGGAAAATCTTACAGAAATAACAGAAATCATTAAAGGAGGACAAAGAAAAGGGAGGAAATCTGACAGGTGACACAGTATCAAACGGGAGGAAAAAGGACAGAAAGCAGGAAAATCTGTTGGAAAAAGAGGGAGGAGATTCTGAAGGAGGAAAAATGGAGGGGAAAATACTGGAGGAAGTTTGAAAGTGTAACACAAGTATTGGAGGGAAGAGAAGAGTGACGAGGGAGTGAGAGCTGGCGGGAGGAGCGTGAAGAGCTTGATAAAGGACGGAAGGAAGGGAGGATGATGAAAAGGAGCTTAGAATGGGAGGAGGAGGATAAAAGACGTGAAATTAATGAAAGTTCTGTAAAAAATAGTGAACGAGAGAGAGAGAGAGAGAGAGAGAGAGAGAGAGAGAGAGAGAGAGAGAGAGAGAGAGAGAGAGAGAGAAATCCTGTGGTAGGAGATGATCGGAGGTATAGAAACGCGTCTCTCTCTCTCTCTCTCTCTCTCTCTCTCTCTCTCTCTCTCTCTCTCTCTCTCTCTCTCTCTCTCTCTCTCTCTCTCTCTCTCTCCACTGCTGCCTTACCCGCTAAACCTTACGTCTCTCATTCTCTTCTTTCCTTCCTTCTCTCCTTCTCCCTCTCCCCTCCCTCTCCCTCTCTCTCTCTCCTCCTCCCTCCTGAAGGCATACCCGACGCCCTTTCGACGGAAATTCGCCTTTATCGCAGCAATAGGAGGCTGAATGGATCTGGTTCTTCCCTGACGGCGGTGCTGAAGAAGGAAGCCAACAATAATAATAACAATAATAATAATAATAATAATAATAATAATAATGATAATAATAATAATAATAATAAATAGGGTCGAAAGGGAAATGTGATAAAGTGCAATTTAGAGAAGAGGAAACAGAAGAACAAGAAAAGGAATTAATGAAAGTAAAACAATGAAAAACAGTTATGCAAGAGGAAGATTAGCAGGAGGAGGTGGAAGAGGAGGAGGAGAACCAGGAAGAGGAGATAGATGAAGAGATTAAGAAGAAGAAAAGAAGAAGAAAAAGCAAGTCATCCTGTGAGTAACACGTCATCACATTCTTATCTTAAAATAGCGCAGGTAACTTAAACTTTGTGAATATATTAAGGCGAAAACAACATCAGCAGACCAAGAAGCAGAGCAGTTACCGCACGAATTATCATACAGACCGCCAAGTTCCAGCATAAAAATTACTTTGGGAAATATAAAGTCAGTTTTGTGTACGAGAATTTTTGAATGATAAGAGTGAGGATAATGAAAATAAAAATACTACTACTACTACTACTACTACTACTATTACTACTACTACTACTACTACTACTACTACTACTACTACTACTACTACTACTACTACTACTTATAATAATAATGATAATAATAATAATATACAGTCACTTAATATTTTGAAAGATGTAAATACACAGTTTCATGGAATATTTTCTTCCAAGAAACTGTTTTTTAATACTGAATTCGTTTAAATGCTTCAGAGAGTTAGTGTTTCAGTTTCATCAATGTTTCGAAACGTGGTTTTTACGAATTTTAGACACACAACAGGACAGGCGACTCGCAGCCAATCACAGGGCAGATAGAGGTTGGAGGGCGCGGACGGCAGCCAATGGGAGCTCGGCATGAAAAGTGTATTACCCAGGCCATCAATAACAAAGGGAGTGTTGAGGGGCGCCCGCTCACCTCTGGGACTTGACTTTATTAGTTTACTACCTACTACTGCCACTACTACTGCCACTACTACTGCTACTACTACTGCTACTGTTGTTGTCACTACCATTACTACTGCTACTAACAATTATCACCACCACTATTACCACTACTACTACTACTACTACTACTTCTACTATTATCCCCACCACTACTACTACTATTACTGCTACTACCACTACTACTGTTGTTGTTGTTACTATCTTTATTATTATCATTATCACTGCTTCTAACATCATCATCACTACTACTACTACTACTACTACTACTACTGCTGCTGCTACTACTACCACTATCACTAAAAACAATGTTATCACCACCACCACCACCACCACCACCACCATCACCATTACCACCACAAACAACACTGAACAATTACCACCACCACCGCTATTACCATTAACACCACAGTAAACACCCCACCAATTACTACCACCACCACCACCACCACCACCCCTCCTTCCTCTCCGCCCCCCCCCCAAAAAAAAAAAATGGAAGGGAAAAGGAGACAACCACAAAAGGAGGGGGTGGTGACTGACTCCCGGGATCGAATGTCATTTAGAGGGAGGAGATCGGGGGGGATTGGGGGCGGTTGGGGGGGGCGGGCAGGCGGCCAAATTGTCACCATGACCTCCGACTAATCAAGATGGAGGCGGTGGATTACAACGGTGACGGAGGCTCAGAAGGGGGAGAGGAGGAGGAGGAGGAGGAGGAGGTGATGATGTAGGCTGGCCGATACTGGAATGCTAGGTTACAGGACGGTTGGGAGAGAAGGAGGAGGAGGAGGAGGAGGAGGAGGAGGAGGAGGAGGAAATTCACGGGGATGCAGAGGAGATAATGGAGGGAGGACACAGAAGATTGAGGGAACTGGAGGAAAGCGAGGAGGAGGAGGAGGAGGAGGAGGAGGAGGAGGAGGAGGAGGGGAAGGAATAGGAAGGAAGAAATGGAAGGATACAGAAGATTGAAGGAACTGGAGGAAAGCGAAAGGAATGCTGTGCTATGATCATGAATCTCCCACATTAGCCCCGGACCTCCCAAAAGGAGGAGGAGAAAGAGGAAGAGGAGAAGAAGGAGGAGGAGGAGGAGGAGGAGGAGGAGGAGGAGGAGGAGGAGGAGGAGGAAAGAATGAAGGGGAGGAAACAAAACCACGCCTCCTAACTCCTGTAGAAGAGATATTTAAGAGAGAGAGAGAGAGAGAGAGAGAGAGAGAGAGAGAGAGAGAGAGAGAGAGAGAGAGAGAGAGAGAGAGAGAGAGAGAGACTTTCACACTATACCGATAATTCTAAACTCCTGACGAAGGGACGCCGCGAGTTACGGCTCCTGGTGACGAAGGGATGGATGGGAACTTTTTTATGACGGAGGCAGAATAATAATGTGGTCAAGTGGGAGGAAGTCTTTAAAATCCCTTTATGTGGAAGGAGAAAACTTAAATTATTCCTCAGTTCGGGAGTGCTTAGGTTAGGTTAGGTTAGGTTAGGTTAGGTTAGGTTTAGGTTAGGTTAGGTTAGGTTAGGTTAGGTTAGGTTGGGTTTAGGTTAGGTTAGGTTAGGGTAGGTTAGGTTAGGTTAGGTTAGGGTAGGTTAGGTTAGGTTAGGTTAGGTTAGGTTAGGTTAGGGTAGGTTAGGTTAGGTTAGATTTGATCAAATACTGTAGCGGAGACTGAGGGAAAGAGGAAGACAATAATTATTATACTCGTATCTTTTATATACTTGGTGGGTTAAAAAAAATAAGATAAATGATGAAGAGTACAAAATCCTTAATTTTTAACCCTTTTATCTGCTATATGGCTCATCTTCCCTTCATCAGAAACAACACTGAGGTATCTAATTTTCTTCTACAGCTATTTCTAAGCTTTATGTAGGCCGGCCACTAGAAAGCCCCTCTAGTCCCTTTTTCTATACCTGTAAGTACCCGGAAAAGATCTTGTATTGTGCCTTAGTGCTTTTAAATATTGGATGCCGCAATGAAGGTGTTAGAAATCTGCACAGTGTGATGAAACAAAGAAAAATGAGAGATAATGAGTAGGTGAATAGGATTAAGACACAAACTCCTTAATTCCTGCATGCCTTATATCAACAACAAAAACAACAACAACAACAAAAAAACACAATACAACCTGCCCAAGAATATAAACAACAAACACAGCACAAGGACACTCCAACAAAGCACATTTACATTTTAATCAGCAGTTTTGCCCCAAGTTCGCAAGTAAAAGTGGAATTAACCGCGTCTGGCCGAACACTTCCCTGCCGCTGAGAAACTTTCATTCGTAAACTGCCGGCCAATGAGTCTGTGTTACGGCGTCTTTAGTCAGCGGTTCCAAGTGCCAATTGAAGCAGCTAGGGGTGTCGGATCAGAGAGCGAGAGAGAGAGAGAGAGAGAGAGAGAGAGAGAGAGAGAGAGAGAGAGAGAGAGAGAGAGAGAGAGAATGTACAGCTTCGTATTATACTAGAAAATTGATCACTTCTGTTTAAAAGAAAAATTAACAAGAACGAAATGTGATGTAAAAGAGAGAGAGAGAGAGAGAGAGAGAGAGAGAGAGAGAGAGAGAGAGAGAGAGAGAGAGAGAGAGAGAGAGCAAATAACAGTTCCATTTGGCAGACAGCATAAAAAGGGCCCTTCAGAAGAAACCATTTTATTCTCTCTCTCTCTCTCTCTCTCTCTCTCTCTCTCTCTCTCTCTCTCTCTCTCTCTCTCTCTCTCTCTCTCTCTCTCTCTCTCTCTCTCTCCCTCCCCCTTACATCACACTGTCTTACATTACTTTATATTTTCAAACTTTTCTTCTACTTAACTTTCCTTTAATCATTAGTTCCTTTTAATCCTTGACTTGAGTTCTTCAGCCTTTTAATTGATGTCGAACCCGCGATCGCAAATATTACGTCAAGTTTCTAACCACTTAGCCACCCACCTCCCCACTTATCTAGTTATTTATATACTGCCTATTGTTCTTTTCCTGGCATTTCCTGGTAATACTGTTTCTGTCAGAGAGAGAGAGAGAGAGAGAGAGAGAGAGAGAGAGAGAGAGAGAGAGAGAGAGAGAGAGAGAGAGAGAGGGAATGGGCAGTAAAAAACACACCAGTTCATCAAAAGTGGAAAATTCATCTTATCAACAACAAGCAAAGTTTCGACACATGACGCATCGCTTGCCGTGTGTGTGTGTGTGTGTGTGTGTGTGTGTGTGTGTGTGTGTGTGTGTGTGTGTGTGTGTGTGTGTGTGTGTGTGTGTGTGTGTGTGTGTGTGTGTGTGTTTGGTTATTTCCGACACGTTTCATTCTTGTTAATTTTTCTCCCAAACAGCGGTAATAAATTTTAGAAGTCTCAGAATAATTTTACCTAAGTTGTACACACTCGTCTCTGCCTCTCTCTCTCTCTCTCTCTGTCTCTCTCTCTCTCTCTCTCTCTCTCTCTCTCTCTCTCTCTCTCTCTCTCTCTCTCTCTCTCTCTCTCTCTCTCTCTCTCTCTCTCTGCCAAACTTTTACCTTTTAAATTCTCCATGCATATTATTAATGACGAGAAGTAATAAAAAAAAAACTTAAATGAATTGTACCCAAGAATTCCTGTGGCATTTTTCATTTAGGAGTTTTTACTTATTAATTTTCACATTTTCCTTTCTTCTTTGCCTCTGGTGGTGGTGGTGGTGGTGGCGGCGGCGGTGGTGGTGGTGGTGGTGGTGGTGGTGGTGGTGGTGGTGGTGGTGGATACTCAGGTTAATTAGAAGGTAGAGGTAAACGAGAACAGGACACGTTTGTATGTTTGTTTGTTCCTCTCCGCCTTTTATTTTTTTTATTTTTTGTGTTTCATTGATGGAAAAGAAGGAGAATGAGTTGAATAATAACAATAATAATAAGAACAAGAACAAGAAAACAAGAAGCAAACAAGAACAAGAACAAGAAGAAAATGAGGAGGAGAAAGAAGAGAAGAAAGAGGAGGAAGAGAAGGAGGAGGAGGAGGAGAAAAAGGAAGAGAAAGAGGGCTGTGACAGAGGTGATAGTGGCAGAAATAATGGTAGTTGTTGTGGTGTTGATAGTAGTCGTGATGGTGGTGGTAGTGATGATCGAGTACAAGACAAACTTATATCCCTTCGTCAGCAACTTCCGCAGGTAACAACAAACCCTCACCTGGACGAGAGAGAGAGAGAGAGAGAGAGAGAGAGAGAGAGAGAGAGAGAGAGAGAGAGAGAGAGAGAGAGAGAGAGAGAGAGAGAGAGAGAGAGAGAGAGAGAGAGAGAGAGATTCGCGTAACGTAATTAGGACGATAAAGTGATAAACCAAAGAGAAGCGGAGGAGGAGGAGGAGGAGGAGGAGGAGGAGGAGGAGGAGGAGGAGGAGGAGGAGGAGGAGGAGGAGGAGGAAAATAAGATTAGTAAGCCGAGGATCCGGAGATGAAGGAGGAGGAAGCGGATGAAGAGAAGGAAGACTAAGAGGACAAAGAAGAGAAAGAGGATAAGAGAAAGAGGAAGAGAAAGAGGATAAGAAAAATAATAAAGAAGAAAGAGTAAATAAAGACTGTATCATTTTACTTCACGAATAAGACAAAGAAAAGAAAAGAAATAAGAAAAGTTGAAAAAAAACGATAGAAAGCAGTCATGAAGAAGGAAGGAAGGAGGAGGAAGAGGACGAGAAAAAAATAATAGAAAAGAAACAGCATAAATAAAAACTGTATCACGTTACTTAAAGAAGAGGACAAAGGAAGAAAGAATAAAAATAAAGTAAAAAGAATAACAGAAGGCAGTCATGAGGAAAGAATGAGGAGGAAGAGGATAAGAAAAAGAATACGACAAGAAAATAAATATATAAAATTGTATCACGTTATTTTACGACGTAGACAGTTAAAAAAAATAAAGAAAAAAAGAAAAAAATATGAAGGGGAAATGAGGAGGGATCTGAGGCAGCCAAAAGGAAGCTGGAGGGAGGAAGGCTGTCATGCATCAAGGGCTGTAGTTCACCTCATTAAGGCCTCCAGTAATAACAAGAAGCAGTTATCCACAACATCCCCCCCACCCTTCCTCCTCCTCCTCCTCCTCCTCCTCCTCCTCCTCTTCCCACTTCGTCCTCCTTCAGTTATCGTTCCGTACTTACAGAGGAGAGGCTGTGTGTGTGTGTGTGTGTGTGTGTGTGTGTGTGTGTGTGTGTGTGTGTGTGTGTGTGTGTGTGTGTGTTCGCGAAAATCTTGAATTCATCGCGAATCGCCAAACTCTGTCCCCGCGAGAGTCAAGTACCTGCTTTAATGGCAAACTATTTACCGTTAATTATCACATTATCGCTAATTAACGAGTGGAGCGCGATGACGCAACAGACACCCCGCCTTTTTATTGCCACGTGACAAGAGAACTTTTCACTGCAACAGAATTTATTTATATTCAAACTTCCAGCGATACTAAATATAAATACCAGACAAGCACAAATGTTTTCAGAAATTTCACGCACCAATTATTCATTCTCTCTCTCTCTCTCTCTCTCTCTCTCTCTCTCTCTCTCTCTCTCTCTCTCTCTCTCTCTCTCTCTCTCCAAACACCAAACGTAGCAAACTAAATATTTAAACCAAAATACTCCAGAATTTTTCACTCAGCAAGAAAAACAGCGAACGATTTACATTTCGAACACAGTTTCCAGTAACATTCGTAAAGTTTCATGAAGCATCACACTACTCGTCTTCCTCTACCGGTGGGCATCCTGAGGGACCGTGTAGCCACCTTCCAGCCTTCAAGCACATCCTCCAGTCACTCTCTTGGACGTACTGGAACTTTCATGTACTCTGGAAAAGCCTGGAAATTCAACGGCTCCAGGGAATCGTGTTGGTCCGTTCCGAGCTTTTTCTTCTGACTCTCCCCGATGGTATTTTATTTTTCCCCTTCACGTAGCAGCGTTTCCTTGCTTCTTTCTTCCCTCCGGCACTGTGCAGCGTCCCAGTCTTTTCCGCCGTGCACTCCCCAACGCTAGTCGGACACACGAGCCTCCCAAACCATTTCCAGGAGGTCCCACTGCTCCCTGCTCGTATTTTTTCCAGCTTCGTTCCTTCCTTCATGTACTCGGGAAGTGCTGGCGTTGCCTTGTCACGTGTGTGTTAGTTCCACAGCTTGTTTTTCTTGTTTTTCTTTTTTTTCCAGGTACATTACTGTGGTGTGCCTGGTTTCTCTCTTTAGTTACGAAACTTTTTGTTTACTTGTTTTGTTTTTTCACGTGTACCCTTGTAGTTGTGTAGTCTTGTTCTCGGGTACGGTTTCCAGAGTTCCGTATTCTTTCCAGTTGCGATACGAAGACCAGTAGCACTTTTTACGTCTTCTCTTCGTTGTATCTCCACCAGTTTCTTTTACACGTACTTGTATTCTAAACCTTCCTTGCTATACAGTGTTGCAGCGGTTTTGATTTCCAGTTCCACGCTCTTTTCCAGCTACTACACCGTGAAGAGATGCAGCGGCGGCCTTCCTTCCAGTCACAGTATGCAGAGATGCAGCACATTCTACGTCTCCTTTTCCTCGTATTCTTTCTCCTTCCTTCCATCCTTATTCCCATTCTCTTTTCGCGTTGCAATATGGAGAGATGCAGCATTTTTATTCTTTTCCAGTTACAAAAGGGAGAGATGTTTATTTTTCACGCCTCTTCTTCATCTTATTCCTTTCCTTTTCCACTACACCTTCTCGTCTGCGTTATTTCCACACTACGCAACCTCATCTGTATTATTTTCACGGTTACTTCTATCGACAATATAGAGAGACAGCAGTTTTTTTCGTCTCTGCGCCGCATTATCTCCCTCCCTTACAACACAGCCTTATTCCTGCGCTGTCCCAACACTCATAACACTCCCCGGACCTTATAAGGCAGTAAAGTTTTCCTCAGTGGCGGCTGCAGCATCCAGTATAACGCCTCCCGCTTGGCCCCAAATCCTCTGGAACACCATCACCTTTCCAGGACCTTTTTCTGGATCACCGCAGCACCTCCAGGCTCCAATGAGGCCTCCCCGATGACCTCGTGTCCCTCTCTTTAACCTCCTTCCTCCTCCTCCTGGCGCTCCCTGCCGCTCCTGCCTCCTCGCCTTCCTCGACACCGCTACTTCATGGAAAACTGGGCGTCGTTCTTGTCATATTTATCATCTCTTTGTCAGCAACTTTCACGCTCTTGTCCCGGCGAGTCTCTGGAGCTCATTTGCGGCCGCGAGGAGTCTGAGGGACGGCTGAGAAGGACACTTAGAGGGACGAGTTAGATGCCTCTCGTGCTAAGCAAGGCTGGAAGGGCTGCGGGAGGGCGTGGGAGTGCGTGGTGGCAGGGCGTGCCGGGCCGGGCCAACGGAGCCGCCGCGCCCTCGAGGTTCTGTCCCCTTTAACGAGATCTCATTGAGGCCGCCGGTTCTGGTGGTGGTGGTGGTGGTGGTGGTGGTGGTGGTCCTGTCCCCGCCTCATGTCTGCTGACGACGTTACTATCTCCATTTGTTGTTGTCTTTGTTGTTCGTTGGTGCGCTGCCTCCGTTGTCTCTCGTCCCCAAGGAATGTTTGCTCTTTCCGCTGTTCGATACTCCCGCAGCTCGCCTCGTGTCTCCTCAGGCGTCATCGTCCATCTTTTCTTTGTTGTTCGTTCTGTCTGTAATTTATCTTCAATTTATTCCATTCACATTTTAACTTTTTTTTTTCCTCCCTCTCATTCCATCTCACAGTACAATGGCATTTAACAGTTTCCGTTCCTTTATTGTCTCTTTCATGCGTCCTATAAATTCACAAGTTTCTCCATCTACTATTGCTCGGCGTCTACATTCTCGAGACACTCACATTTCCAGTTATTTTCTATGTATTTCTTCCCTTCCCTTGGTTTTGCATTACCCTATTTACTTTTCCCTTATGGTTCGTCTCTACACTCCCGCTCTTTTCCGTGTATTCCTTCCCCTCACTCGCTCCAGCATTACCCTCACGTTCCTTGCATCGGTTTTCAATCTATCCGCTTTTTATTCCATTGGGGAGTTTCCGTTTTAACACCAAGCTTCTGTTGCCTTTATTATGCAAGGCTTCCCACGCTTCTTGCAGCTCCTACTCTTCTTTTTACTCTCACTCTCTCTCTCTTTGCCTATGGTCTGCAGGAGATTGTCTGAGTCTGGATGTGTTGAGTGATGTAGATTGATGCGGATGGATGCGGTGTGGATGTTATGGTGGTGGTGCTTAGGCGAGAAACTGTGTGTTGTTATGGTGGTAGTGGAGTTACGGGTGGAGGAGGGACGGGTGGATGGCTGTCGATGTGAGGAGAGAAGAGAATGGTAAGAGATTTTTCTGTAATTTTTAAGAGAAGACACCACGAGGAAATAAAAGCAGAATAAATGAAATAATAGAATTAGAGAGAAGTGGAGGAAGGTTACACACACACACACATTCACAAGCGAGAGAGAGAGAGAGAGAGAGAGAGAGAGAGAGAGAGAGAGAGAGAGAGAGAGAGAGAGAGAGAGAGAGAGAGAGAGAGAGAGAGAGAGAGAGAGAGAGAGAGAGAGAGAGAACCCGTCAGAAACACGAGAGGGGGGACGGGATAGAAGGGGGAGGGGGGCGTCGCAACATTCTGCTGCTGCTGTTGTGGTGGTGGTGGTGGTGGTGGTGGTGGTGGTGGCATCGTCAACGTAGCAGGAGAGAGAGAGAGAGAGAGAGAGAGAGAGAGAGAGAGAGAGAGAGAGAGAGAGAGAGAGAGAGAGAGAGAGAGAGAGAGAGAGAGAGAGAGAGAGAGAGAGAGGCGGTTGGGGGGCGTTACAGGGGTCGGTTCGGGGGCTCCTTTGTGTATTGCGGGCGGGTGGAGGGGCAACGGGGCGGAGGAGCGGGTGGAACGGGTGGTTGGCGCGGTGGATGAGGTGGTGGAGGAGTGACGAGGGAGTGAGGTGGAAGGGCGCCCTCGTGGAACCATTGCGCACTAGGCGAGGCGGGGACAGGCGGAGCAGGTGTGGCAGACTGAGGGAAAAGGAAGGAGGAGGGAAGAGGAGGGAAGAGGAGGGAAGAGGAGGGAAGAGGAATGGGCCTGGAGGGAATAAAGAAGTAAAAAAAAGAGGGAAAAACTAAGGAGAGTGGCTGTGTTGTGAGGCAGGGTGAGGCAGGGTGACGCAGGGCATGGGGAGTGAGGGTAAGAGGGGGTGAGGGGCCCAGATGTGACGTCGCCCCGAGCCCCAGCCGTCTCACTTACCACAGAAACAGTTTATCGTGCACATTACCGTGGCTTTTAACCGCTTGGCCCCTCACACTGCGAGAAACATAAGGAGCCGCTACTGGTAATGGTGTGGTGGAGGTAGTAATGGTAGTAGTAGTAGTGGTGGTGGTGGTGGTGGTAGCAATTGGAATCAGTACATTTTTCTCAGTCTAGAAACATTTTTTTTTACACACAATTTCCTTTTTATCTTTCCCCTCATTTATAAATAAAAACTCTCCTAGCGGCGGTTCTGAAACTTTTTTTTCCGCATCGTTTTCTTTTCCTTTCCTCTAATTATAAGAGAGAACCTGCAGAGATGACAGTTTTAGAGCA